>NC_085997.1:16699231-16999231 GCF_030014385.1 Trichomycterus rosablanca | reverse complement strand
TAAAAACCTAAGGCCTAATAAATCAATATGGTAGGTAAAAAAAACATACATAACTTTCTGTATGCATATTAAACACAGTGCTCTGTAGTGACTGTATGTCATCTAGTGTATGTCAGTGTAAAGATTTGTGTGTGTGTGTCTTATTATTACATTTTAAATTTTTAAACTAAGTATGTTTTAACACTGATTCTGACTGATTATTAATCTTTAACACTGTAATGAGCTTTTCAACTCTCTTTGCTAAAAACTCCTAATAAAAGAGGAAAAAACAACTCCCAATTCACTTACCAAGAACCAAAAGCCAGAACGTGTGATATAGTTTATTTCACCAAGACTGCAGTCATTAATTCCACTTGTAATTAACACCACAGACACCTTGTCATTTCAAGTCTAGGAGATAAATGAAACATTTGTAGTTTGGATGACACCACATTCATATGCTTTTTCTTTAAATGAATTAGTCACTTGCATTAAAGAGGGTCTTTTAATCAAGACGTTTTCTTAACGGTACACATTTATTTAAATTATTTCATACAGGGAGGGTATCTGGAGAGGCAAGATAAGCTGTAGAAATGTTTCTGAATGAAGGCTTTTCTAAAGGCATCATGTTTAAATGTAGCAATAATGCATGAACACATTGTTCATTGAGCAAAATATTTGACATGCTTAACCACTCTTCTGCTAAATCTCTAATCCACTTTGTGTTTGTGCACTAGGTATGTGATGCCCTTTCAGTTAATCATGGCTAATTACATAGCACAGTAGCAAACATGGGTTTAAAGGATTACTCTTCGGGAACACAGGGATCAGTGGCTCCTAGAGCAAAGTCTTTCAACCATCAGCAGCAATACAGGGACCAGAGGCTTATAGAGGACAGTCTTACCACCTTCAGCATGCAAACCACATGTCAGGATAGAATTACACAGAAAGCAGATTGTTCCTGTGCTTTAAAGAGATATACAAGGACTCCATAAATCTCAACCACACAGATCTGTCACACGTTTTAGGCAGCACCTGAATTCAGTATGATTTTACTGTGAAACTAGATAAATGGAATCTATTCAGCTGTGCACTACTCGTAAAGAGTCCACAAAGTTGAATCAGTTCATCTGGACACAAGTTTGTTGTAGAGATACATTTCGTCACTCATCCAAGTGATTTCTTCAGTCTGAGCTGGTGGTGAATACCCCAACCTTATATGCAGACGATTTGCATAACGACTGATCACCGCCCATTGCATAACAATGAAACCAGTGATCAGGTCCATATGCAAATCACAATGACCTTTCAGTTAATAGAGATAAATCTCCTGTCAAGAAGGCCCGGGGTAAATGTGGTTAACCCAACTGGGCATTCGTAAAAGCTGGAAAAATGCCCAAACACGGCTCCAGTGGATCGAAGGGAGGAGAAGGACAACCGCTGTCTAAGCGCAAACCAGTGGTGATTCCGTATGTGGCGGGAGTAGCAGAACAATTGAGACAGATATTCTCCAAACACCGTGTTTCAGTTGCTTTCAAACCCCAAAACACGCTACGCCGGAAATTAGTTCACCCTAAGGACTGGGTCCCTCGACACAAACAGAGTAACATCCCTCACCATCTTACAACGTCGTAATAGGAGCTATACCCCAATCATGTGTGAAAGGCACACATGGCCATTGTAATTAATGGTCATTGTGATTTGCATATGGACCTGATCACCGGTTTCATTGTTATGCAATGGGTGGTGATCGATAGTTATTTAAATTGTCTGCATATAAGGTTGGGGTATTCACCACCAGCTCAGACTGAAGAAGTCACTTCGATGAGTGACAAAACGTATCTCTACAACAAAGTTGTGTCCAGATGAACTGATTCAACTTTGTGGATTTTTGTACCTGGATTATTGAACATGCATCAAGATACTCATAAAAAGGATAAAGGGAAACACTTTCCTCTCATCGTATCTAAAATATTTTTGTCTGGCTTAATTTAAGATATGTTTCTCTTTTCCCGATTATTTTACCAATTCTACCACTAAAATGCTTCAACTTGAATTCTTAACACTTTAAGGATTACAGCTACTAGAGACTGTTTGGGCATTTGGTTATTTCTAAATGTAAAACATTGTAACATCCATCCATCAACTGTTTAACCACCGCTTTATTCTATTTACATTTACATTTTCTGCATTTAGCTGATGCTTTTATCCAAAGCGACTTACAGTACTGTGACACTATATTATCTAAGCAATTGAGGGTTAAGGGCCTTGCTCAAGGGCCCAACAGCAGCAACCTGGCAATAGTGGGGCTTGAACCAGCAACCTTTTAATTACTAGTTCAGTACCTTAACCACTAGGCTACAACTGCCTTTTTTAGGGTCACAATGGTTCCAATTTACTGGGTGAATTACAGGAAACACCCCAGACAGGTTGCCAGTCCCTCATAATATATTACTAGTGTAATAAAATGCATTGTGTTGCATTTATGACACATACCAGTTGACAGGCAATACAAATACCTAACGCCAAGCAGTGTACACACACTGGTCACTTTTTAAGGAACATTATACTTTATAGAAACCCAGTATGCTATTAGAAGCTTCTAAGTTATTTGTGGCATAAATTCCACAAAGTGTTAAAAGCATTTCTTTATGATTATGATCCAGGCTGGCATGATTGCATCATTTCAGTGCTGCAGATTCGTCAACTAAACATTCTGCTGCTGTTGTCTTGCTTTATTAAATCCCATAGAAATCTAAATCTATCTAAACAACAGGCCAATCGTTGTTCAAGTGGCTGCTCAGGCCGAGCCGGCAGGCAGAGCTGAGATTTGATACGATGTATTTGAGATCCCAGCTCTGGTGTTCAGCGTGTGCCACCTGAGCAGCCTTACGCACTGGCCACTGTATTAGGAACATTATACCTAATAGAAACACAGTATGTTATGAAAAGTATTTAAGTTAGTTGTGGAATGGATTCCACAAAGTGTTAGAAACATTTCTTTATGATTGTGATCCAGGTTGGTATGATTGCATCGTGTTAGTGCTGCAAATTTGTCAACTGCACATTCATGCTGCAGATGTCTTGGTTAACCAAACCCCATAGGTGCTGTATTAGACTCTGTGATTGAAGTCACTGTATCATTATGCTTTGTGACATGATGCATAATTATGCTTTAGGTAGCCATTATAAGATGGATAAATTGTGGCCATAACATGATGAAAATGTTCAGCAACAATAATTGGTATTAGGGGGAAACATTTCCATCATAATTACAACACCATTAGCAGCTTGAACAGTTGACCTAAAACAAATTGCATCCATGGGTTTATGCTGTTTAGATCAAATTCTAATCTCACCATCTGCGTGCCACAGCAAAAATTAAGATTCAAACAACGTATTTCCAGAATTAGGCAGCATCTTTTTTTTTATCTTCAGCTGTCCAGTTTTGGTGATCTTGTGCCCAATGCACCCTCATATGGTCCTGGTCTTAGCTGACAGGAAAGGAGCCTGGTGGCTTTTATAGTCTGTGTGCTTGAATGTTTAATGTGTTTTGCATTCTAAGATGCCTTTCTGCTCACGACTGCTGTAAAGAGACTCTAGCCTTTCTGTCAGCTTAAACCAGTCTGGCCATTCTTATCTGGCCTCTCTTATCAACAAGATGATTTGTTCCCTATTTAATTTTATTTGCTTGTTTGTTCTTTGCAGCATTTTGAGTAAACACAGGCTATAGTGCCTGCAAATCACAGGAAATCAGAAGTATTTAAAGTATTTACAATACATAAGCAGGTGTACAGGTTATTATCCCAATAATAAATAAACTTTCCATTGAAAAAAGATTATACACTGATCAGCCATAACATTAAAACCACCTCCTTGTTTCTACACTTATTGTCCATTTTATCAGCTCCACTTACCATATAGGAACACTTTGTAGGTCTACAATTACTGACTGTAGTCCGTCTGTTTCTCTACATACTTTTTTAACCTGCTTTCACCCTTTAATGGTTCTTTAATGGTCAGGACCACCACAGAGCAGGTATTATTTAGGTGGTGGATCATTTTCAGCACTGCAGTGACAATGACATGGTGGTGGTGTGTTAGTGTGTGTTGTGTTGGTATGAGTGGATCAGACACAGCAGCACTGCTGGAGATTTTAAATACCCTGTCCACTCACTGTCCACTCTATTAGACACTCCTACCTACTTGGTCCACCTTGTAGATGTAAGGTCAGAGATGATTGCTCATCTATTGCTGCTGTTTGAGTTGGTCATCTTCTAGACCTTCATCAGTGGTCACAGGACGCTGCCCACAGGGCGCTGTTGGCTGGATGTTTTTGGTTGGTGGACTATTCTCAGTGCAGCAGTGACAGTGAGGTGTTGAAAAACTCATCAGCATTGCTGTGTCTTATCCACTCATACCAGCACAACACACACTAACACACCACCACCATGTCAGTGTCACTGCAGTGCTGAGAATTATCTACCACCCAAATAAAACCTGCTCTGTAGTGGTCCTGGGAGAGTCCTGACCATTGAAGAACAGAATGAAAGGGGGCTAACAAAGCATGCAGAGAAACAGATGGACTACAGTCAGTAATTGTAGAACTACAAAGTGATTCTATATGGTAAGTGGAGCTGATAAAATGGACAATGAGTGTAGAAACAAGGAGGTGGTTTTAATGTTATGGCAGATCAGTGTAAGTTGTTCTTTTTACATTGTCTCAGTTATATGTAAGTGTGAAAGAAAATCATGAGTTTATGGTTTGTTGTTTTGAAATGGATTGCAGCCTGTCCATGGTGTATTTAGGTGTTAGGCCTGTTGTTTCATTCACTC
The DNA here is from genome assembly GCF_030014385.1 of Trichomycterus rosablanca. Taxonomy (NCBI): domain Eukaryota; kingdom Metazoa; phylum Chordata; class Actinopteri; order Siluriformes; family Trichomycteridae; genus Trichomycterus; species Trichomycterus rosablanca. Next base: position 16,994,416 of record NC_085997.1, on the reverse strand, counting down.
TTTTATTTTACTAATAACTTTATGCTGACCAGTGTCAGGTAGGGTCCAGCACTATCTGGAAAAACAGCACAAGGAAGGAACACATTCTGGATAGAGTGCCAGTCCATTGCAGGGTTACACACTCATACATTTACTCACTTACACACACAATTTAATCCTCTCAGACAGTGACTAAAAGTGAGAATCAGATCCAGTGTACCAAACAAGTCTAGCAGATGTGCCTAATTTGTATACTAACAAATGACTTGACTGTAATAACCAACACTTTGCTCATTAATCATCTGTTTTAAAACTAAACATTATCACTATGGTGCTCTTTGATATAAGCATGTATAACAGCTGGAAAGCACAGAGCAGACCAGCAGCACTTACAGAGTGTGCCATGAATCACTACGTCAACTACAGCTTTGTCGAGGGAGAAAACTCACAAGGGAAATTAAATCAGGTTTCGTCTGAAAGAGCAGCTCAGAGGTGATTTACACATCTTTAAAGCATGAAATTTACCAGTGTTTGGTTTGGCTGGATTCACACAAAGGTACAGAGGGAAAGATAAGAAGAAAAAAATCATAGATATCTACAATGTAGGTAAAGCAGCATTATCATTAATTGAAAAAAGAAATAGTGGAAACACACACATATTAGGCAGCAAGTGAATATTTTATCATCAAAATTGATGTGTTATAAGCAGGAAAAATGGGCAAGCGTAAGGATTTGAGTGAGTTTGACAAGGGTTAAATTGTCATGGCTAAGCGACTGGGTCAGGGCATCTCCAAAACTGCAGCTCTTGTGGGGTGTTCCCAGTCTGCAGTGGTCAGTATCTATCAAAAGTGGTCCAACAAAGGAACAGTGGTAAACCAGCGACAGGGTCATCGGCGACCAAGGCTCACTGATGCATGTGGGAGCAAAGGCTGGCCCGTGTGGTCTGATCCAACAGACGAGCTACTGTAGCTTAAATTGCTGAAGAAGTTAATGCTGGTTCTGATAGAAAGGTGTCAGAATACACAGTGCATCACAGTTTGTTGCGTATGGGGCTGCATAGCTGCAGACCAGTCAGGGTGCCCATATTGGTACGTGTCAAAGTAATATCCACATGGATCCACAGGGGTGTCCACCGCCGAAAGCGCCAACAATGGGCACGTGACCATCGGAACTGGACCACGGAGCAATGGAAGAAGGTGGCCTGGTCTGATGAATCACGTTTTATTTTACATCACGTGGAAGGCCAGGTGCATGTGCATCGCTTACCTGGGGAACACATGGCACCAGGATGCACTATGGGAAGAAGGCAACCTGGCGGAGGCAGTGTGATGCTTTGGGCAATGTTCTGCTCGGAACCTTGGGTCCTGCCATTCATGTGGATGTTACTTTGACACGTACAACCTATACCTCAGCATTGTTGCAGACCATGTACACCCTTTCATGGAAACGGTATTCCCTGATGGCTATGGCCTCTTTCAGCAGGATAATGCGTCCTGCCACAAAGCAAAAATGGTTTAGGAATAGTTTGAGGAGCACAACAATGAGTTTGAGGTGTTGACTTGGCCTCCAAATTGTGGGATGTGCTGGACAAACAAGTCTGATCCATGGAGGCCCCACCTCACAACTTACAGGAGTTAAAGGATCTGCTGCTAACATCTTGGTGCCACAGCAGGACCAATACAATATTAGCACTACACTGTTATGCCTGGTTGTTGTGTGTATATATATATATACAGTGGGGAAAATAAGTATTTGATCCCCTGCTGATTTTGTAAGTTTACCCCCTTACAAAGACTTGAACAGTCTATAATTTTTATGGAAGGTTTATTTTAACAGAGAGAGACAGAATATCAACAAAAAATCCAGAAAAAAAACATTAAATAAAAGTTATAAATTAATTTGTATTTAATTAAGGGAAATAAGTATTTGATCCCCTACCAACCAGCAAGAATTCTGACCCCCACAGACACAAAAGGCACACAAATTAGTCCTGTCCCTGTATAAAAGACTCCTGTCACAGAATCTTTTCTTCCGTTCAAATCTCTCGACCACCATGGGCAAGACCAAAGAGCTATCAAAGGACGTCAGGGACAAGATTGTAGACCTGCACAAGGCTGGAATGGGCTACAAGACCATCAGCAAGAAGCTTGGAGAGAAAGAGACCACTGTTGGTGCGATAATTCGAAAATGGAAGAAATACAAGATCACAGTCAATCACCCTCACTCTGGAGCTCCATGCAAGATCTCACCTGGTGGGGTAAGAATGATTCTGAGAAAGGTGAGGTCAGTCCAGAATTACACGGGAGGAGCTTGTCAATGATCTCAATATATATATACAGTATATATACTGTATATATATATATATATTTTTTTTTTTTTTTTTTTTTTTTTTTTTATATATTTTTACATACTCTTCATAACTAAATGTTATTGCTCAGTATGACTGTAGGTCCAAGGCATCTGTACACAGTACACATAAAGCAGAAACAACCAATGTCCACTTCATCACAGTTCAGCATTGGCTGGCAAAGTTCCAGTTAATTTCAAAGGTGTTTAATGGGGTTGAGGTCAGCTCACAGGAGTTTATTTCACACCAAACTTCCTCTAATAAAATGTATGGCCTTGTTTTTTTCACAGGGGCGCAGTCAGTCTGTCTGATCAGAAAGTACATTTTACAGTACATCATACAGTACATTTTATATAACTGATTTTTATAAACCCAGTAATTAGCCAGGGTGCCCAAATACTTTTGACCACAGAGTTTGTAGTTTAGAAAATAATTAGCCTCCTTTGAAAGTTGCTGCTATCTATTCTTCATCCATTCTGGTCCAAACTGTAAACAATCAACGGAATTATGTTTGAAAAAAACAAACAAACATATATATAAGGATTTGTAAAGGCAGTACATTATTAGACTGCAGTGCTATTTACATGAGAATATCTAAAATCCCATTAGCGCTGAAATATGCAGGAAGTGATGCAGCACACTCCTCTTCATTAGAGGCATCTGTTTTCGTACTATTCTGCCAGAGCTGGGAGTATTGTTGAGGTTTGGGATGCAATTCTGATGCTCATGCATATTTTTTTTTCCACTCAGGGGATGTTTCAAATTATTCAGTGCTTATTTCCAAAGAGTTCAGTTTAGTCTCATGTTTATAGCTTATTACTGCTTATCCTTGTCTGAGCATACACTCGATTCTCACATATTTTGATTTAAAAGGAACTGGGTTGATGATGGGTGGCATGGTGGCTCGGTGGGTAGCACTGTCACCTCACAGCTAGAAGGTCCTGAGTTCGATCCCCAGGCGCCCGTCCATGTCCTTTCTGTGCAGATTTTGTATGTTCTACTTGTGTCTGTGTGAGTTTCCTCCAGGAGCTCCGGTTTCCTCCCACAGTCCAAAAACACGCAGTCAGGTTAATTGGAGACACTACATTTCCCTGTAGGTGTGTATGTGTGTGTGTGTGTGCCCTGCGATGGACTGGCGCCCCGTCCAGAGTGTTACTGTGTGCCTTGCACCCATTGGAAAGCTGGGATAGGCTCCAGCACCCATTCTGTGCTGTGTGGTTTCTTATTTGCTTACAGCTTATTGACATTAACAATTATTAGAAAATTATAGTATTGATCTTTTCTTTCTGAAAGAGACTTTCCTTAATGATAATAGTTTTGTAACCCTCAAAGCCTCTCCTCCACATATTAGGTACCTAAAGAATGGTGGTGTGGACTATATATAACTGCACCCTTGATTGTAATCAGATCTCAAATAGGGAATTGTCCACCCTTTGAATACGGTACAACTTAAACGGCCTGTGATCGTCCTGTTCTTTTACTTGTCATATACCATCCACCTTGGTATCATTCAGACTTTCTTAATGCATCTGGAAATACGCTTTCTAGGGTGACCATAGATTTTGACAGTATTTTAATCACTGGAGACTTTAATACTCACAAGGACAGGCTCACTCATCCAGTCATTTCTAACTTTATTACACAGGTAATGTCATTTAATGTTTTACAGCATGTGTCAGGTCCCACACATAAGCATGGGGATATCCTAGACTTATTTTCAGTGGTGGCTGGTGTTTTTAAAAGTAGAAAAGGAAGGTTAGCTTTATGACAAAGGTCTTTTTTAGTAAAAAGGAAGCCCCCTGGAGAAACTCAATTAAAGCTTTTAGCTTATGTTGCAAATTTAAATATAAAAAAAACAATGCAAATAGTAAATCCTGCCGCATCTAGCTCAGCAGAATTTCTCTGTCCTGCTGAATGTAATAATTTGCAGCATTTTTTAATGATGAGGTTGAATATATTAAGCTGAGGACACTGAGCATAAATAGTGTTGGTCTGATTGAAATGCAGGTTGGAGAGTCATTTATTGTTTTGTGTTATAGCTTAGTTCATGTTTAGTGTTAGTTTTGTGTTAGCTTTCAGGTTATGCAGTATAGGGTTGAGAATAGTTTAAGTTAATGTTTTATGTGTGTTTAGATAAGTGTTAGCAATTAGGTTTTATCATAGTAGTTAGCATAGTGGGTAGCATAGTTTGTGTGTCTTGTTTTGTCTTGTCCTGTGAAACCTAGTCTTGTCCTTTGTAATCATGAATAAACATGAATAAATAATATTTCTGCATGTATTTCCACCCTCATCTCTCATCTTGAGCCCAGGGTTACATAGTTAAGCTTTGAACTGACTGGATCAGATACAGGTGCAGTTTCATTACTAAACCCTGTGACCTGTGCTTTTTATTCGTTAACAATTACATTTTTCAAACCTTTTTTAAGCTTAGTTTATGCTGATATTGTGCATGTTGTCATGACAGCAGTTATTAGGCCACTGTTGAAAAGCAGCAGTTTTGATCCCACTGTTTAATAGTTGCTGGACCAATCTCTACATTCCTATTCCTTGGTAGATTTATTAAGAAATATTTGATCATATTAAGTGATCGTGACTACTAAGCTACACTGAACAACTGTTCCAAACATCATGCAATTACCTATGGAATTCCTCAAGTATGAATCCTGGGCCCTTTGCTATTTAATCTGTATGTTTTTCTCTGCTTGCTGTTAAGAGACATAACATAGCACCAAATTGTCTGTTTAATAGCATTAGTTACATCAATATGTGGATGTCTTGCAATTTTCTGCAGTTAAACAAAGATAAGGCACACATTCTGCATACTGAGAGAGACGGAAATCATACAGGCTTAACTGGATTCTATACATTTAGAGGCCAAACAAGAATCTTTGATTGTGAGCTTAGTTTTAAATACCTGCTGACACTAAGAAATTAGTGCATATTTATTTCATTGGTTTTTAAATGACTTTTTTCTTACTCCTCCTTATTAGACATGTTACAACCAGGACTCTTGGATCATCCAACAGCAATATTATAGTGGTTTCCAAAACATGATCAAAGAGCGGGGAATCTGCACTTAGCCACCATGCCCCAAAGCTCTGGAATTCTTTCTACAAGTAGCTGAGAGCCGCTCAATCTTTACACACATTTATAAGGGTGAAAACATCTCTTTAAATGAGCATTGATATGACAGTATAGAGTTTATAGAATTTTATAGACAGTATAGAATTTTCTAAAACGAGTCTAGGGTTTTATTCCAAGCAGATTTCCTCCAATTTTAAGTTTTCCTCCTAGTGAGATGGTTATTCTCCATTTTTCCATCCAACAAGGAGACAGATCTTATACAGATTTTACATGAGAAAACAATCATAACTCAAATACAAGTTATCAGTCAGAATACAGGGTTCGAAAAAAGTCGTTATATGTGTGGGGTTAAATCCTCTAGAATAACACAATACTGTAAATGGAACAGGTTAAAGCTCTGCTTTATTTAAAATTCTGTTCCAAAAATTGGTGGGCCAAAGTCCCAATCTAAGGAGTACTGACCACTGCATGCAATCTACCAATGTTTTTGGTCAATGCTGTGTGGGAGACATTTCTCCACAAAGCAAGACTAGCTTGAAATCCTGGGGTGTCAGTGACATGCTAATTTAAGTGCATTCATTCATTCATTCATTCATTCATTCAGTTTTAATCAAACATTTCTTGTTACTTGACTCTATATTATTTTAATGAATCTGTAGTTTCTTTGCCATTTTCTGTCCTGTAAAGCATTTTAAACTGCTGCTGTATGAAAGGTGCCATATAAATAAATAATAATTATTATTATTGTGCCTGCAGGCCCATTGTAGGTGCTTTTGATATGCACATGAGTTGAAATGGGCTCTTTAACCGGTGTGCAACTACACAGTCCCATATGCAGAAGCACTGTGATGTGTTATGACACATGAGGTGTCATCACCAGTATTAAAATTATCTGCAATGTAATCCACACAAGTTCTGCTGGTCTGTAGCCCTAATTTCTTCTGGTATAAATGAGGCTTGGCTGCCCAAAAACTCAGTGGTTTGTGGCTTGTGCCTTTTTGGACAGCTGTTAGTAGGTAGTCACCACAGCTGCCTGTAAGTAACTCTTGTTGTTTCAGAAATACTTCAACCAAGTCGTCTGCCTGTAAAGTTTTGACCCATATCAAAGTCACTCAGGTATTTATGCTGCTCATAACTGCTGGATTCAACAAGTTAAACAAGTCAACATGTTATTAACATGCAATAATCATCAGCCCAATATTTAATATATCCTCGACTGTGACACAACTGTTACAAATTAGGCATTGGTGGTGTCTGGCAGTAAAATTGAATGCCTGTCATTGATTCAGAGATGCTGATTGTATTACTTTATTGCATTATTTTATTTTTTCAAATGTATATGAATTAAAACTTTTTCAAGGAGAATCTGTAATATGTATTTCCACATGTTTTCACATAGCCATGGAACAGCAATTTATTGCTCAAAGAAATGATTAAAAAAACAAAAGGTTCTCATTGCCAAATTCCACAGGAATGTCTCTATCTCTCCTGCCCTCGTTTGTATGCCATTTAGAACAAATGCAATTGCTGTGTGAAAGGAGATATGATCTTTCTTCACTGCCAGCTGTGCTCCACTGTTTCTGCAGTATACATGTTGAACCACATGGTGTTTTAAATAGGACCTTGATAGATGCATAAAATTAAATCGAAGGGTCTGGTGGCCTTCCCGAAGAACCTCAATAGATTTCCATTGCACACATTGCCTACAGCACTTGCTTTACTTAACGCTTTGTTATAGAAAGCTTGCAGTGATTGAGAGGACTTGATGTTTTCTATGGTTGAAAATAGTTTTGATCAGTGTAGGCTGGCTGCTGTATCTCTCTGTTCTTTTTATGTATCATTTTGTCCTGTTTCAAAGCAAGAGAGAGAGATGCTATACCACTTATTGCCAGTGTATTTCCTAACATCTTGCTGATAGTTGTTTGTAGTCAAACTTGCCAGGCATCTTGCCTATTAGAAAAGTTTGTTGTTGTAGATCATTATTCCTTCTAGAGTATTTGTTGCTAAAGCATTAGGTTAACCAGTAATGAAAGGTAAAGTTACACTTCAAAATAACCTTTTAGTGGTGCTTGGGAGACACAGTGGTAAACAGTGCTAGGCCACTACACCTGAGATTGAGCAAATAACATAAAAATGCAATGTTCCTTACAATTACTTTGACTTTTATTTGATTGCAGACAGTTTGAACCAAAGATATTTGATGTTTGTCTGCTCAACTTCATTTCATTTGTTAATATACCTCCATTCCTGCATTTCAGGCCTGCAACACATTCCAAAAAAAGTTGGGACTTTTTTAAATAATTATGTGATTCCAAACAGGTGATGTCAACAGGTGATTGTAATCATGGTTTGTTACAAAAGCAGCATCCAGGAAAGGCTGAGTCTTTGATGAGCAAAGATGATCAGAGGATCTCCAGTTTGTCAACAACTGCAGAAAATGTTTGAAATGTTTAAAAACAATGTACCTCAAAAAATATTGAAGGGGTTTTCCATATTTCTCCCTCTACAGTGCATAATATCATTTAACCATTCAAGGAATCAGGAGGAATTTTAGCGCGTAAAGGCCAAGGGTGCAAGCTTAAGCTAAACGCTCGTGATCTTCGATCCCTCAGACGGCACTGCATCAAGAACCACCACTCAACAATATCTGATATAACCTCATGGGTGAGGGATTACTTTGGCAAACCTTTGTCAAGCACTACAATACAGAGTTACATGCACAAACGCCACTTAAAACGTTACTGTGCAAAAAGAAGCCTTATGTTAACCATGTCCAGAAGCGGCGTCGACTACTCTGGGCTCTGAGGCATCTAGGATGGACCAACACAATGGAAACGTGTATTGTGGTCAGATGAATCAGCATTCCAGGTCTTTTTTGGAAAAAAATGGACACCGTGTGCTCCACCATGACCATCCAGATTGTTATCAGCAACAAGTCCAAAAGCCAGGGTCTGTCATGGTATGGGAAAGTGCATTGAGATCTTAGAGCAACATATGCAAAATATTACAAAGTGGTAAATGCTATGCTGTCCCAACTTTTGGAATGTGTTACAGGCCTGAAATGCAGGAATGGATGTTTATTAATAAATGAAATGAAGTTGAGCAGATAAAACATGAAATATCTCAGGTTCATCCTGTCTGCAATCAAATAAAAGTCACTAATGTAGGAAACTTTGGAGCCTATCCCAGCTTTTCAATGGGCACAAGACACACAGTAACACCCTGGACAGGGCGCCAGTCCATCTCAGGGCAGGCACAATACACACACACATACACACACCAATTCACCTATAGGGCAATTCAGTGTCTCCAATTAACCTGACAGCATGTTTTTGGACTGTGGGAGGAAACCAGAGCTCCTAGAGGAAATCCACACAGACACGGAGAGAACATGCAAACTCCGCACAGAAAGGACCTGGACCGCACCACCTTGGGATCAAACCCAGGACCTTCTTGCTGTGAGATGACAGTGCTACCCACCGAGCCACCGTGCCGCCCCATTAAGGAATTCATTATCTTATAATTATTATCTAAAGCTTAATAGAAGCTGAAAGATGAAATGACAAGTTATCTTTAATCTAAAAGCCTAAGAGAATCCAAAATACTACAGTCAACATTTTGACCTTCTCCAGATCTGGGATGCTTGACCTGTTGCTACTCTGTTTATACTAATATAAGTAATTTCTCTGATGTTAAGAAGTAGCTACATTTGAGCTGAGGTAAATTACTGACCTCCTAATGTGAAGAAGAAATATGAAATCATTATTTGGCCATAATGATGTTTTGTATTCACTCATCTATTATGATCAGCCGGTCTTTTTATTACGGGATGCTATTAAGTCAAGCTTTTGAAAAAAATATTATTTTAGTCTCCAGTAATAAAAAATGCATTTTGAATTTCCATCACACAATAAACATGTCTCATGGTTTCTTTTTAAAATTATCAGATGTTGGGAGGAATTGTTGGCTGGATAATTGGAAAATTACATTTTGACAGTCTGGTTTGACAGTCATTTTTTAATAGGAAAAAATATTTTAAAGGCAAACGTTTTCAACATGAAAGTAGTTTGTTTTCCAGCCTTATTCTGCTGTCTTTACAGCTTCAAAGCTCAATTAACCAAAGTTAAAGCATTAAGAAAGCATTTTTTAATTAGTGCTCTTTTTTAAAGTCTAAACATTTAAACGATTGAACTATACCAGCATTTTAATCACATTTATTAACCATTCTACCATTTTTTCTCTTTAATAAAATTTTTTTTTTGTTTTGTTTTTGGGGGATGGTGGCTCAGTGGGTAGCCCTGTCTCCTCAAAGCAAGAAGGTCCTGGGTTTGATTCCCAAGTGGAGCGATCTGGGTCCTTTCTGTGTGGAGTTCTCTACACTATGTTCTCCTTGTGTCTGCGTGGGTTTCCTCTCACAGTCCAAAAACATGCGGCCAGGTTAATTAGAGATACAAAATTGCCCTTGATGTGGACGCCTAGGTTCGAATCTCGGCTCTGCTACCGGTCAGCTGGGCGCCATCTAGCGGGCACAATTGGCAGTGCCTGCAGCAGACACAAATTGGTCACCGTGTCTGCTGGGTGGGGTAATGACTGGACCAAGCGGTTGGGGTCTTAAAACGCTGTGCAAGGACCCTGGTTAGCAGAGTGTTTGCCTTGTGATGGACTGGCGATCTGTCCAGGGTGTTTTCTATCTTTTTCCACACCCAGTGCATTGCAAACTCTATGACCCTGATCAGGGTAAAGCAGTGGTAAAACAGACAATGAATAAATGTTTTAGATGTTGTAGTAAGTTAGTAAGAAAGCTGTTTATTAAAAGTTCAAGTGTGTATAAGTGTAGGTGTGCAGTTCAGTAGAAAATAAACTTAAATGGTAACATTGGGAGAGAAAGTGTCATGGGATGGAAATGGTAAGCTAAATGGATACTGTTAAGTAAGCAAAAACAACACATTTACTCATTACACAAAGTTTATCAGTTCACAAGGTTATATCAAACACAGTCATAGGCAATTTAGTATCTCTAATTCACCTCACTTGCATGTCTTTGGACTGTGGGAGAAAACCGGAACACCCAGAGTAAACCCACGCAGACACAGGGAGAACATGCAAACTCCACACAGAAAGGACCCGGACCTCGAACCCAGGACCTTCTTTCTGTGAGGCGACGGTGCTACCCACTTAGCTGACACTAAATGAAGTTGTGCATACATGGTTGTCCATCCAACAGGCTCTCCAATATCTGCACTGGACATTAAATGCTCATGTCCTTACTTTGATCATAGGTTCTTGCCCTAATTTATATATCTTGCCATAACTTCATTGGTTTAGTTCATGTTCTGACAATGCAGTGTAAATTGTGGTCTGTTAGATCAGATGTGTGCCTTCCAGTCTATGACCTAGTTGCTAGAGGTGGATTCCAATTCAGTTCTAGAACCGTCTTGAGGATTTTTTAATCAAATGTGATGATAATAATCATAAAAGTAGACCAAAATTTCAAAAAGTAGACCAACATTTGGAGTGCCACATGTAAGCTAAATGGATACTGTCAAGTAAGCATAAACAGCAAATGTATGGGTCTTAACAGCAGCTTCCATGATGACACTAAATAAAGTTGGGCATAAATGACTCTCCAATATCTGCACTGGATATTAAATGCTCATGTCCTTACTTTGATCATAAGTTCTTGCCCTAATTCATATACAGTATCTTGCCATAACTTCATTGGTTTAGTTTATGTTCTGACAATGTAGTGTAAATCGTGGCATTTTAGAACAGGTGTGTGCCTTCCAAACTATGTCCTTGTTGCTAGAAATGGACTCCAATTGAATTCTAGACCCATTTTGAGGATTTTTAAAGCAAACTTGATGATAATAAACATAAAAGTAGATCAAAATTTCAAAAAGTAGACCAAAATTTGGAGTACCACAGGAAAGGTCAAAACAGATTTATGAGTAAGAGATTTTAGTGTTTGATTGTTAATTCATTATTGTAAAGCTCTAAAAGGTTTTATTTCACCATAATGGGTGATTGTGTAATTTGTAGGGCTGGCCCGATACCACTTTTTTATGTCCGATACCGATACTGCAAACTGAGTATCTGCCGATACCGATCCGATACCGTCATTTCTCCTCTCAAACAACTAAGCAGTAATAATTCATGTCTTAATGCACCATGGTTAAACTAGCTATCTAAATAACAATGCTCAGACTGTGAAACAAATATTCTAAAGGAATAAATACAGAACCTACAACATCACACTTATACAAAACTGTTGTTTTTATTTTAATATTTACACACAGAACATTGAGCAGCGTTTTTGGCTTGTTTAACAAAAGTCTCTACAATTGGAAGATGTGGATGTCAATCAAACGCGATGGACCAATTAGAATTGACGCAGAGTTGAGTTTTTTTCAATAAAGTTTTGTCACGTTTTTAGATTATTAAAAACCAAAGTGCGCTTATTAAAAAACCCTGCTGGATTTTGAAGAGGAAAATGGGAACCGGTGTAGTTTGTTTTATTTCATAACACTAATGTATTAATCGTTCAGGATGTGAGATTTCTTCAAGCCAGGACAAGACGATTTATCCAAGTCAGATTTATCATTTATAAAGCGATTTATAAAGTGATTTTTATTGTGTTTAAACAGTGTTTTTAGATGTGGCAGAAGAAGATGATTTTTTAAAATGCTAAAAGTTTAAGTAGATCAGTGTGTTTTAATTTTTGAATGGCTGTTGCGGATGAGCTGTGGATCAGTGGCACATGTTAATTATGTCATCAAGCATGAGTGGCAATAAACGACAATTACATATACAGTGTATCACAAAAGTGAGTACACCCCTCACATTTCTGCAGATATTTAAGTATATCTTTTCATGGGACAACACTGACAAAATGACACTTTGAGACAATGAAAAGTAGTCTGTGTGCAGCTTATATAACAGTGTAAATTTATTCTTCCCTCAAAATAACTCAATATACAGCCATTAATGTCTAAACCACCGGCAACAAAAGTGAGTACACCCCTAAGAGACTACACCCCTAAATGTCCAAATTGAGCACTGCTTGTCATTTTCCCTCCAAAATGTCATGTGATTTGTTAGTGTTACTAGGTCTCAGGTGTGCATAGGGAGCAGGTGTGTTCAATTTAGTAGTACAGCTCTCACACTCTCTCATACTGGTCACTGAAAGTTCCAACATGGCACCTCATGGCAAAGAACTCTCTGAGGATCTTAAAAGACGAATTGTTGCGCTACATGAAGATGGCCAAGGCTACAAGAAGATTGCCAACACCCTGAAACTGAGCTGCAGCACAGTGGCCAAGATCATCCAGCATTTTAAAAGAGCAGGGTCCACTCAGAACAGACCTCGCGTTGGTCGTCCAAAGAAGCTGAGTGCACGTGCTCAGCGTCACATCCAACTGCTGTCTTTGAAAGATAGGTGCAGGAGTGCTGTCAGCATTGCTGCAGAGATTGAAAAGGTGGGGGGTCAGCCTGTCAGTGCTCAGACCATACGCCGCACACTACATCAAATTGGTCTGCATGGCTGTCACCCCAGAAGGAAGCCTCTTCTGAAGTCTCTACACAAGAAAGCCCGCAAACAGTTTGCTGAAGACATGTCAACAAAGGACATGGATTACTGGAACCATGTACTATGGTCTGATGAGACCAATATTAATTTGTTTGGTTCAGATGGTCTCAAGCATGTGTGGCGGCAATCAGGTGAGGAGTACAAAGATAAGTGTGTCATGCCTACAGTCAAGCATGGTGGTGGGAATGCCATGGTCTGGGGATGCATGAGTGCAGCAAGTGTTGGGGAGTTACATTTCATTGAGGGACACATGAACTCCAATATGTACTGTGAAATACTGAGCAGAGCATGATCCCCTCCCTCCAGAAACTGGGTCGCAGGGCAGTGTTCCAGCATGATAATGACTCCAAACACACCTCTAAGACGACCACTGCTTTATTGAAGAGGCTGAGGGTAAAGGTGATGGACTGGCCAAGCATGTCTCCAGACCTAAACCCAATAGAACATCTTTGGGGCATCCTCAAGCGGAAGGTGGAGGAGCGCAAAGTCTCGAATATCCGCCAGCTCCGTGATGTCGTCATGGAGGAGTGAAAAAGCATTCCAGTGGCAACCTGTGAAGCTCTGGTAAACTCCATGCCCAGGAGAGTTAAGGCAGTTCTGGGAAATAATGGTGGCCACACAAAATATTGACACTTCAGGAACTTTCACTAAGGGGTGTACTCACTTTTGTTGCCGGTGGTTTAGACATTAATGGCTGTATATTGAGTTATTTTGAGGGAAGAATAAATTTACACTGTTATATAAGCTGCACACAGACTACTTTTCATTGTGTCAAAGTGTCATTTTGTTAGTGTTGTCAAATGAAAAGATATACTTAAATATCTGCAGAAATGTGAGGGGTGTACTCACTTTTGTGATACACTGTATATTGTCTGGCCCTTTAAGAATGTTAAGTGTACAATGCTAGGGTATAGGGAGCGAGTGTGTAGGGAAGAGATTAGAAAATGATAGTCTCCGGCTATCCGGAGTTTTTGTGACATTAAAGTAGCGTTCTCGTGAAACCCCACTCGAATGTTTGAACATTTTACAACACCCTGTTGGAACGTATCTTCGTGTGTTATTTGCTTTACACACAAACAATGGCCTTATTTACTTTAAGTGTTATTTACATTAAGCAACAGTATCGTATCGGACTACATGTTTTTTTCCTTCCGATATCCGATCCAGTGATTTGGGCCAATATCGGACTGATACCGAGTATCGGATTGGTGCCAGCCCTAGTAATTTGATGTTGAAAAATTATATTAATTTAAAATCAAATCAAAATTTTAAAACCTCAAATTTTACTTGACTGTCTGCCTCACAGGTATCTGAATAATCAATAAATTAAGAGCATGTAATTGTGATATGAAGAAATTCAACATATACATTAGATTTTACAATAACAACGATTTTATTCACAATGGACGTTCTATACAACTTGAAAAAAATCCACCTAAACACAACTTTCTAACTCTCACAGACATGGTAAAGAATGTGACATTCCATATACTGATCACATATCCACAAAACCCGATATATTACAGTGCATGTATTTACAGTCTTTAAAAATCATCATTTTGTGCTCAGGTTGATGGCTTCAAACAGTACAATGTACATTTCTCGGAATACAGTTTTTCATTATTATGATGACATCTTGTAATGTTGAGTTTTAAAAGCTTCAATATGAAACAGAATTGGTCTCAGACTTGTATCACCCTTAAGGTCAAACAAAACTGGCACTAGAACAGCTTGTTAGTCTGTGCTTTCTTTATTTTTTGAATCCAGTGTTAAAACTGTTTGCTTAGTTAGACCCAGTGGGCAGATTGTGCCATCATGCACCTGGTCTCACTGTGAGCTTTAAGTATCAGGCTGAAGGCAATCCAGTTTCAGCACTACTTTTTTCATCTCATTTTCCTGAGCCTCATTCTGTTCTCCTTATCACGTTTCTTGAGCCCGTTGACAAACTGAGAAAAAAGCAGCTCCTGGTCCTTCTGTTTCGAGACTCGTTTGAAGCGTGGGTCCTGACCATACTTCTCTGAGAACTCTTTGAATGTTGACCTACATGGAGAAAGGGAGGAATAAATTACCCAGGTTGTCACAGGCCACTAGAGCCATCCAATTTTCCATTTCGGTGCGGTAATGATACACGGCTGCTCTTTCAAACATGCACTGCTCATCACCCTGTGCCACCTTTGTGATTTAATACTGGTTTGGTAATAGACGATTTGGCAGCTGGATAAAAACTAAGCCAAGTTATGATTTATCTTCATTTTTGGAACTGAGTAAACAACTGCAAGCAAGCAGACACACTAGCAATTCTCACCATAGCTTACTCTGCCAGTCTTAAGCTTTAGAGCCTGGTGTACTGCTGACATAAACATTACACTGGATAATAACTATTTGAAGATGGCATGTCTTCGTTTCTCAAAGGGTAGAGTGAATTTCTTCTCTCTCATATTTCCTCTTATTTTTATGAATTGGATTAAGTTAATTTTATCTAGATATTCTCACACAAGCTGCAAGCTCTATATGGGAAATGTGTCATGAGTATAAATGAATCACAAAAAAAGAGCATTGTGAAAGCAGGACTTCCACTGTGCAAAAGGAAACTTCAAACAGACTTAGATTTGATCCTTCGAGAACTAGCTAAAGGAAACATCATCAAACAGCCAAAGTCAGACAAGCATACATCAGCATAACATCCAAATTGCATCCTGTATTCTAAATTCATGAATTTAAGATCAATGTATTTTTTAGCATTTTATATAGCATATTTATATAGCATAAAGGTTGTAGATACTGATCTTATTCATTGACTTAAGATATTCAAATCACATCTATTGCAAATAGGTGTGGAAAATATAATACATAAAACAATATATTGTATGCTTCCAATGTCATAGCAACTGGAAGAACCCCAAAGGCCTGCATAGAGCCCTGGCTCGAATGAATTTAAACATTTAATGGCAATCAGGCCTTCTTGTCTAACACTATGCCTGACCATTCAAAAAGTCTTTAACTGCATAAGCAAACATTCCCAGAGACACAGAATTATGTGGAATCTTGTGGAAAGAGCAGAGGTTGTTATTGCTGGAAAATATATATTTTATATATTAGTGGCACTGGTCCAGTGTTAGGGTCTACAATATATACTTGTAAGGGACATGTGTGTCATGGCAGTACTTGTATTTTTATAGTTTTCACAGCTATCACTGGACCATACACCGACCAGGCATAACATTAAGACCACAGACAGGTGAAGTAAATAACACTGATTATCTCTTCATCACAACACCTTAGTGGGTGGGATATATTAGGCAGCAAGTGAATTTTAGAAACAGAAAAAAATGGGCAAGCGTAAGAATTTGAGCGAGTTTGACAAGGGCCAAATTGTGATGGCTAGACGACTGGGTCAGAGCATCTCCAAAACTGCAGCTCTTGTGGGGTGTTCCCAGTCCGCAGTGGTATGTATCAAAAATGGTCCAAGGAAGTAACAGTGGTAAACCGCCAACAGGGTCTCGGGCGACCAAGGCTTATTGATGCACGAGGGGAGCGAATGCTGGCCTGTGTGGTCCGATCCAACAGACGAGCTACTGTAGCTTCAATTGCTAAAGAAGTTAATGCTGGTTCTGATAGAAAGGTGTCAGAATACACAGTGCATCAAGTTTGAGGTGTTGACTTGGCCTCTGAATTCCCCAGATCTCAATCCAATGGAGCATCTGTCCGATCCATGGAGGCCCCACCTCACAACTTACAGGAGTTAAAGGATCTGCTGCTAACATCTTGGTGCCAGATACCACAGCACACCTTCAGGGGTCTAGTGGAGTCCATGCTTTGACGGGTCAGAGCTGTTTTGGCAGCAAAAGGGGGACCAACACAATATTAGGAAGGTGGTCATAATGTTATGCCTAATTGGTGTATAATAGGCCATCAGCTGAGATCAACATTATTAATTTGGTAGTAAAGAAAGTTTCATAATATTTAACATCATCACATGGCCTTCTTATTCATCACTAGTGATGATGGGGGACTTTCTGTGCCCATATGAATAGGGCTAGCACAAGCATCACAATGGGAACAGTATATGGAGCTCTGTACAGACATTAAAAAGCAGATTATCACAAGCAAGCAATGTCAATTGCTGAGAATAGGTTCTAATATTTACAGCTTCTTCAAATCATATTTTAGTAGCCATTTTTGCTAACTGTTCCAGTATTCAGTATTCACATGTTTGTAGATAACCTTGTTCTAATTGACCAAGTAGAATATGAATAGAATACAAACACTTGAAATAACCTACAGATTTATGTATCCATACAGTTCACTAATTTCTAAAATGAATAGTACCACAAGCTCAGCAGGAGATAAAGTATCAAGTAAAATCATTCTGTGCATGAATTGATCCCATTTATGCTCAGTAGGGTTCTCCACTTGGAAAATCAACTCCTGGGAATCACTTTTCATATTGATATAAATTGACTAGTCGATGCATCTTA
The DNA here is from genome assembly GCF_030014385.1 of Trichomycterus rosablanca. NCBI lineage: Eukaryota > Metazoa > Chordata > Actinopteri > Siluriformes > Trichomycteridae > Trichomycterus > Trichomycterus rosablanca. The sequence goes on along the minus strand of NC_085997.1, from coordinate 16,976,943 downwards.
AATGAGGCATGCACCTGCTAAATGTACCTGTATGTGATTTTGGATTCTTCAAGTAATTTCCTGAACTCCTCCTTAGCCTGCTGCAGTTTGTTTTTTCTTTCTTTGTACTCTTCTTTTATTCTGGCTTTCACAAACTGATCAAAAATCTGTGAAGGGAAAGTAAGAGAACCCAAATTACTCTGATTGAAAATAAGTAAAGCATTTTCATAAAAACAGTGTCTGGACTAAATCCAGATTTGGATTATTCATATATGTAAAGGTGTACATTTATCTTAATTTAAGATACTTCATGCAAATTGGGTGTGCATTCAAAACAATGTATATTGTGTTTACCAAAAGTAACTTTTAGCAAAGGTGGGCTTTAACAGACTATTATTACTACTATTGCTACTACTACTACTACTATTGCTACTACTGCTACTGTTACTACTACTACTACCACTGCTACTTCCTTTGCTGCTACTGTTACTATTACTACTACTGCTACTACTTCTTTTACTGCTACCATTACTACTACTGCTACTGCTCCTGCTAGTACTGCTACTACTTCTACTATTGCTACTGCTAGTACTGCTACTACTACTACTATTACTGCTGCTGCTGCTACTACTACCACTATTACTGCTATTACTGCTGTTACCGCTACTATTACTACTACTAATACTACAACCCCAAATCAAAAAAAGTTGGGACAGCATTGAAATATAATTAAAAAACTAGTGTCTTACATTTACTTTGACTTTTATTTCAATGCAGACAGGATGAGATATTTCATGTTTTATCTGCTCAACTTCATTTCATTTGTTAATAAACATCCTTTCCTGCATTTCAGTCCTGCAACACATTCCAAAACAAGTTGGGAGAGTAAAGCATTTACCACTTTTTAATGTTGCCATTCCTTCTCACCACTTAAAAGATGTTTTGGCACCGAGGATATACCATATGATTTAGTGTTTCAGCTTTTATTTTGTCTCATTCTTCCTGCAAACACGTCTTAAGATGTGCAACAGTATGGGGTCGTCGTCAAAGTTTTCCACACATTCTCTATTGGGGACAGGTCAGGACTACAGGCAGGCCAGTCCATTACCCGCACCCTCTTCTTCCACAGCCATGCCTTTGTAATGTGTGCAGCATGTGGTTTTTGCATTGTCTTGTTGAAAAATGCATGGACGTCCCTGGAAAAGATGACGTCTTGAAGGCAGCACATGCTCTAAGATCTCACTGTACTTTTCTGCATTAATGTTGCCATCACAGAAGTGTAAATGACCTTTGCCAAGGGCACTGACACATCCTATACCATGACAGACCCTGGCTTTTGGACTTGTTGCTGATAACAGTCTGGATGGTCATTTTCATCTGTGGTCCGGCAGACTCGACATCCATTTTTTCCAAAAAAGACCTGGAATGCTGATTCATCTGACCACAATACACGTTTCCACTGTGTGATGGTCCATCCTAGATGCCTCAGAGCCCAGATAAGTCGGCGCTGTTTCTGGACATGGTTAAAATAAGGCTTCTTTTTTGCACAGTAAAGTTTTAAGTGGCATTTGTGCATGTAACTCTGTATTGTAGTGCTTGACAAAGGTTTGCCAAAGTAATCCCTCACCCATGTGGTTATATCAGCTATTTTTAAGTGGCGGTTCTTGATGCAGTTCTGTCTGGGGCAGATCACGGGCGTTCAGCTTAAGCTTGCGTCCTTGGCCTCTACCCACTGAAATTCATCCCGATTATTTGAATTGTTTAATGATATTATGCACTGTAGAGGGAGAAATATGCAAATTCCTTCCAATCTTTCTATGAATCTTTCATTGTTTTTAAACATTTCAATAACTTTCTCACGCATTTGTTGACAAACTGGAGATCCTCTGATCATCTTTGCTCATCAAAGACTCAGCCTTTCCTGGATGCTGCTTTTGTACCAAACCATGATTACAATCACCTGTTGCCATCACCTGTTTGGAATCACATCATTATTTAGTTTTTTTTACCTCATTACTATCCCTAAATTGCCCCCGTCCCAACTTTTTTGGAATGTGTTGCAGGTCTGAAATGCAGGAATGGAGGTATATTAACAAATGAAATCAAGTTGAGCAGATAAAACATGAAATATCTTGGGTTCAAACTGTCTGTTAAATAAAAGTCAATGTAAGGAATACTGAATTTTTATTTTAATTGCATTTTCCATACTGTCCCAACTTTTTCTGATTCGGGGTTGTACTACTGCTACGGTACTATGATTACTATAATACATTTGTATTATTAATAATAATAATGATAATAATAGCTCAACAGTGGTAGCTTAGTGGTTAAGGTACTGTTCTATTGATCTGAAGGCAGCAGACTAAATCCCCACCATCGATGAGGTGGCATTTTTGAGCCCTTGAACAAAGCCCTTAATCATCAATGGCTTACATTGTATTCAGTTTGGAAAAGTGTCCACTAAATTCCTGGTAATGGATCTGTATATGATTTATCATCCACACAGTATATTAAATATAGTTTAAAGTGTAGTGTATAGTAAAACAACAATCAACTTTTAATGTAACTAATCAGAGATACATATGACTAAACACATTGGTAATGTCTAACAGAAATACAATCCAGATACTAAGAAAACACTAATGGGCTGCAATAGGAGTTTTGGTAAATTTAAAGTTCAAGGTCAGACCTAAAATCCTTTCTAACCTGTTTACGCTCGTCTGGACCCAGCAGAAGGTATCGTGGATCAAACACAATTTTGTGTAATTCTTTCTCCCATGTTGAGAACGCAGAGACCTGGTTTTGATGAGAAACACACATGTGCAAGTGTAAGTAATACTGAAAGCAATAATACCACATGCCGGGGTGTCGGCTCAAATCTGTTTACAACTATTCAATTCAAATAAAGTGTCTGCTGAGCAGAATCACATAAAAGGATCCTCTACACCAAGAGAAGATTACTGACCTGAGATTTTAACCCTTCAAATGTGTTTAGGTCCTCAGAGATTAGTGCTAGTGACCTTCATTTTACCACTGCAATCATCTTAAGAATATCAATATCACCCTGGAGCTATACTACATGCAATTTGGAGCTCATGTAATGTAAAGACTTATCCACAAAATATTAAAATATTTGTTTGTGCTTTGCATGGCAGCTGGATTGATCTCGCCATGTATTTTCCCCTGTGGGGGAACTTATATTGAGGACAGTAGAGGTGACACATTTTATGAGCCAAAAAACCTGTGCTGATTCAGCCTCATACCAACATTAGCAAGGAACTTTTGTTTGTTTAACTTCATTAACAGCTTTAGTCTAAGTCTACAATGGCTATAATGAAAGGTAACCAATCCATTATAGTCCACACATCCATAAACTTACCCACTAAAACTTAGGTAGAGCAGTCAATAAACCTACTGGCATGTTTTTGGAATGTGGAGGAATCCAACATTTATTCATTCTACTAGTTATACAAAATTTTATTTAATAAGATCCCAGAAAAAAGTGATCACTTGGTGAGAATGCACCCTAGACTCATACACTATACTGCCAAAAGTATTTGAACACCTGATCACATAAGCTTGTTGGGCATCCCATTTAAAAACACTCACTCACTTTCTTAACCGCTTATCCAATTAGGGTCGCTGGGGGTGCTGGAGCCTATCCCAGCTTTTCAATGGGCACAAGGCACACAGTAACACCCTGGACGGGGTGCCAGTCCATCACAGGGCAGGCACACATACACACACATACACACACCCATTCACCTATAGGGCAATTCAGTGTTTCCAATTAACCTGACTGCATGTTTTTGGACTGTGGGAGGAAACCGGAGCTTCAGGAGGAAACCCACACAGACACGGGGAGAACATGCAAACTCCGCACAGAAAGGACCCGGACCACCCCGCCTGGGGATCGCACCCAGGACCTTCTTGCTGTGAGGCGACAGTGCTACCCACTGAGCCACCGTGCCGCCCCCATTTAAAAACAAATGGTATTAAAATTGAGTGACCGCTATGTGATTTTTTTCTCAGCTATAACAGCCACTCTTTTGAGAAAGCTTCTGTCTGTGGGGATTTGTACCCAGTTAATCAGTATTTGTATGGCTAGGCACTGATGTTGGTCAAGAATGCCTCAATTTATGTCTTTCCAAAGCTGTTCAGCATAGCTGAGGTCAGGTCATTGTGCAAGTCACTGAAGTTTCTTTAAACCAAGCTTTTGGTTTAAGGTTTTGGACACGGTCATGCTGAAAAAAAGAAAGGGCCTTCACTAAACTGTTGCTGCAAAGTTGGAAACATAATTTTCTTCAAAAAAATTGATTTATTAAACCTGTTAGTGATTGTCTAATCTTGATTTATAATGTTTTCAGGACAACCTGACCTGTTAATGTCTGTATTCATGTGTCAGCACTGTTCTCTTATACTGTATACTGGATATTATTTTAACCCCCCAGGCACACAGCTGTATGCTCACATGTATGTGCTTTACTCCACCAAGTATAAACTGGCTTAAACTGGGTGAATATTAGGGAGAAGAAAACTCCTGGCACAAGAAGCACATGCTTAATATGCATTTTCTCATTCAGATACATAAGAATGTCACTGTGGATTAAAAACGTGCTGAAAACAAAAGCTTGGCAATATTAAAATGTTAAAAACTAGTCTGATTTTGTGCAGATGCATACATTCTGAGTTCCATTATTGTGCTCACCCCTCTTTCTAAGAGCATATCTCTAAAATGTGTGATCCTCAGTTCTAGTGGCAGGACCATCTGATTAGACATGCACTTCACTTCATTCTTCTCATCACTGGCATCCGCACAGTCAGTAGCTGGCTGCTCCAATCTTAAAAGGAATCGAAAGAATAAACCATCTGTTTATTTTGTAGACAGAGTAATGGGTGTTTACTTTATCTGTTGCCCACAATCTTTTATGCCCAGCATGATATTCAGATACTACAGGATTCAATCAACATTATTTCACTCTTAGTCATTCTATTAAAGCATTCTAGTCGCACACACAAAAAGAATTAAAAAATACAGAATACAAATGCGAGCAGCATCTCCCAGATCTATTTATAATGCAAATATTGGGAACTCGTTGCTCTCCCCTGGCTATAAACTCATTTTCAGAATGCTCCTAAAGGCCAAATATGAAATGGAATCATTTCTTAAAAACTAGCTTGAAGAGTGTGCAATAAGCCCAGATGGTGCAAACTTAATCACAGAGGCATGCCAAGCTTTATTAATAATAATATTCTGGAAAATAAAACCTTAAATAAATACATAAATGACTAGAGATGCTTAACAGGCACTTTGCTGGCATGGGTTAGGTCCACAACACCCTTACAAGCCCGATATAAAGAAAGCTCACAAAGCAATACAAAGCTATTCTGACAGATTATTATGATGGAGCGTTTTTGGTTAATAGAAGTGGACTCTTTCTGAATAAGAGCCCACATTACAAGGGCAAAGGTCTCGCAGAATGCTTTAATAAGAAAGAAAATGGTGTTAACCCAGGTAAAATAAACAGGTGATTGTTGAATAGGGCTCTTTACCACCTTCAAAACATCAATGAAGTGAATATCTTTTTAAAAGAATGGTGTTCCATTCGTCCAGTACAGTTCCAAAAATGTATAGTCTATGCCAAGCTGCTATGAAGTCGTCAATAAAGCATTGGTGGCTAACAGAATTGTATTTGTTCACTAATCACTATATTTGCATTGTTGTTTCTCGTAGTGTAAATTCATTAGGGACATACTTGTTGCGTTTAGATTTTAAAATATGGTCTCCCTCATCATCTTCATTCTCCTCGTCAGTAGAGGGTAAATTAGAGTCATCATCTGTAATGAAAAAAAAAAAAAAATATATATACACCAATCAGCCATAACATTAAAACCACCTCCTTGTTTCTACACTCACTGTCCATTTTATCAGCTCCACCTACCATATAGGTGCACTTTGTAGTTCTACAATTACTGACTGTAGTCCATCTATTTCTCTTCATGCTTTGTTAGCCCCCTTTCAAGCTGTTCTTCAATGGTCAGGACACCCAAAGGACCATTACAGAGCAGGTATTATTTAGGTGGTGGATCATTCTCAGCACTGCAGTGACACTGACATGGTGGTATGTTAGTGTGTGTTGTGCTGGTATGAGTGGATCAGACACAGCAGCGCTGCTGGAGTTTTTAAATACCGTGTCCACTCACTGTCCACTCTATTAGACACTCCTACCTAGTTGGTCTATCTTGTAGATGTTGGCTGGATATATTTTTGGTTGGTGGACTATTCTCAGTCCAGCAGTGACAGTGAGGTGTTTAAAAACTCCAGCAGCGCTGCTGTGTCTTATCCACGCATACCAGCACAACACACACTAACACACCACCACCATGTCAGTGTCACTGCAGTGCTGAGAATGATCCACCACCCAAATAATACCTGCTCTGTAGTGGTCCTGGGAGAGTCCTGACCATTAATGAACAGCATGAAAGGGGGCTAACAAAGTATGCAGAGAAACAGATGGACTACAGTCTGTAACTGTAGAACAACAAAGTGCTTCTATATAGTAAGTGGAACTGATAAAATGGACAGTGAGTGTAGAAACAAGGAGGTGGTTTTAATGTTATGGCTGATTGGTGTATGTATATATGCATTATAAAATAAAGTATTTATTTATTACTAGTATTTTTATACATTAGGTATTCACCACATGGCCATAAGTTTGGAAACTGACACATTCAGACAATCAGACCCAAAATATCATCAATGCCCAGATCAAGGCATTAAATTAGAATAAAATAGATTTGGTCTCTTTCTTTTGCTTCTATACTGTACCAGCCTCCATTCTTCTTCTTCAATAAAATAAAATAGTCAGAAGTCTATCGTATCCCAAAAGTCAAGGGTCGACATCTTGCCATTTAACTTTCTCTGTACCAAAGTAGAATGCTTCTAAAGGCCAAAAAAGAAATGGAATCTTTTTTTTTTTTTTTTTTTTTTTTTTTAATAGCTTGAAGAGTCCAGACGGTGCAACTTTAATCACAGAGGCATGCCAAGCTTTATTAATAATAATATTCTGAAAAACAAGAAAAGAAGAATAAACCCTTAAATAAATACATAAATGACTAGAGATGCTTAATAGGCACTTTGCTGGCATGGTGTATGTCCATCAAAATATATTTATATATATTTCGGCATTTAGCTGACACTTTTATCCAAGGCGAGTTACAGCTGTGACAGTATACAGTCTAAGCAATTGACGTGCCTGTCAGTGGTAAGGCCTCAACCGGCAACCTTCTGATTACTAGTCCAGTAACTTAACCACTAGGCTACAGCTGCCCACACAAAAACATGTAAATGTGGGGGCAACTGACACATTTACATCAGACCCAAAATATCATCAATGCCCAGATCAAGACATTAAAATAGATTAGGTCTTTTTCCTTTACTTTTATACAATACCAGCCTCGATTCTTCTGGAAAGGCTTGTCACTAGATTTTGGAGCTTGAATTGCTGGATTTACTAACAGGAGCGTTAATAAGGCTGGCAATAAAATGTAGTATATAGTCAGAAGTCTATTGTCTTCCTAAAGTCAAGGGTTGACGTCTTGCCATCTTACTTTCTCTGTACCAGACTAGCCAAACCATTACTTTATTGTTCTGCACAGGGGTTTCGTTCTGCTAAAAAAGGTAAGGGGATTCCAAAAAGTATTGACAGGGAGTTGAAAGCATGCAGTTTTTAAGAATTTCTCTGCATGTTCTATCATACTAAAGTCCCAGACTAGAACCTCAAAAACAGACCCAGACCCAAAACAGACCACTATTCGTCCTCCATTGCACTTTACAGCATTATGCTGTTTGGCATCAACCAATTCAGAATTTATTAATCTGACTACTAGACATGTCATTCATTACTACTGTTCCAGAGTCCAGTACTGGTATGTTTTACACCACCATCATTGACCAGGGATGTTGCACATCATGATTTGTGATTTATGTGCAGCCGATTGGTCATGAAAAACCTATGGTGTCTGTGGTGCTCCACATAATTCTTGCACTGTTTTGCTCCTAGTAGACAGAATTATTAATAAATGAATAAACTCATTGCATGGGTGGTATCTCATGACAGTGCTACAGTAAAAGTATTGGAATCAAAGAGTTAAACCCATCCTAATGGGAATTTACATTGTATTGTTTCTTCGCCCCTTTAATTATACAAGGGATATTCAAAAAGTTTCCACACTTTTATATTTTGGTTGGAAACGGTGATGGTGGGAGGAGTAGTAATTGGTCGTGTCTGAGAGACTGAGAGAGAACTTATAGTCCGGATTTAACGCCATCTGATTTCCTTTTTGGACCGCTCAAAGAAGCTTTAAGGGAAAGAAGATTGTCATGTGATTACGATGTGAAAGCAGCAGTGCATTTTTTGCTGATGGCATTAAAAAGTTGGTATGACACTGGGAAAAATGCATCAGAAGGTGACTATGTAGAAAAGTGATGTCATTTGTTTTATAAATTCTTAATAAATAGAGTTAAAAAAAACTTTATGAAGAACCCTTGTATGTACTTTTTTTAGAAGATGAAGAAGAAGATATACTCTATTTGTCATATATACATATACAGTTGTGCAGTACAATGAAATTCTTTCTTCGCATATCCCAGCTTGTTTGGAAGCTGGGGTAAGAGCGCAGGGTCAGCCATCGTACAGCTCCCTGGAGCAGAGAGGGTTAAGGGCCTTGCTCAAGGACCCAACAGTAGCTGCATAGCAGAACCTGGATTTGAACAGCCAATCTTCCGGTTGATAGCCCAAAGCTCTACCCACTAGGCTACCACTGTCCCTAGCAATTACAATAAATAAATAAATAACCATAATGCACAAAAATTACACATATTTAAGTTTTTCTAGTTAAAAGTTTTTCTAGTTATCCATAGCAGAATATGCTATGGATGCTACAAATACCTTCTTAAGCTTCTTTAAACATTCTTTACTTATTAATAGTGATCAAGATAAGTTATTGGCCATCTTATTTACTCATTCTGTCAACGCACTACATTAACATAATGTACAAATCAATTCCTTCTATATTGGATATAAATAAATAACAATTCACCTCTTTCACCTGTTATAAAATACAAACATCAATAGTTAATCACCTAGCAACTGCAATAAGCCTAAATCAATAAACTCATAAAATCTTTAGGGCGATGTAGTCAGCCGGGTAATAACTTCAAGACACAATCCCAACTAATTAAATATTTGCAAAGGCACTGACACCAGATTAGTATATATTAGCTAATCCACAGGAACACTGTTTGGCAAGCAGCTTCATGATTATGCAGGGATTACGATAGGACACATTTATCAAATAGTTATCTGCGGTACAGAGTTGATGTTTAAAATTAGCACCCACTTATCAAACAGATAAACACACCGGTCTGTGAAACTAATCTGTTTCTAATCTGTCCTTAAATAAAAACATTTAGCAATGACAAACTCAAACATCCAGTATGCCTGAACAAGGTTACCCAGTGAGTCCTTCTTTCGTTTATGTGGTGGGTCCTCGATGATTTTGTTGAGATCCCCCCGGTCTTTTAGATCCACTGGTTTCTCCCATACAGACAGATGCATGGTGGGGTTGAAGAAGAACACCCTGTCATCACCGGTCCAAACCACACACCTGTAATGACACAAAGACAACTGCAGTGACTTATTTGACACACACACAGAAATTGAATACTGTAATTAGACAATGATTACAAAAACATAATCAACAAAATCCTTTGAAAAATTAATGATTAAAATTATTATTATTTATTATTATTTAGTTTTTTTATGCATTTTCTCCCCTTTTTATCCTGACTTTTAGCACGTCCAATTGCCTGATTGGGTCATGCTTCCTCTCCACTAATGCCGGCCCTGGCTCTGTTTGAGGAGAACAAAGCTAACCCACGCCCCCTCCGACACGTGGGCAGCAGTTTGCATTTTGTCACCCACACCAGACAAGATCAGCTGCGGACCAGCTTTGTGTACGGAGAGACACACTCTGATCCACCTCTGTGCAGGCGCCATCAATCAGCCAGCAAAGGTTGTAGTTGTATCAGTTATGAGAGAGTCCCTATCCGGCTTAACTATATGAACAACAGGCCAATCGTTGTTCATGTGACCGCTCAGCCCAGCTGGCAGGTAGAGCTGAAACTCCATACAATGTATTCGAGATCTCAGCTCTGATGTGGTAGCGTGTGTTTTTTTTTACTGCTGCGCCACCTGAGTGGCCAATAATTAAAATTATTAATGATGAAAAATTATTTAATAAGCACAACTTGCTATTTTTGTTAAAATAAAATAACAATAATACTAACAATACCAATAATAATAATAATAATACAAATAATAATAATATCAACACAAATAATAATAATAATAATACCAATAATAATAATAATAATAACAACAACAACAACAACAAAACAACAACAATAATAATAATAATCACAGTAATAATAATAATAATACCAATAATAATAATAATAATACCAATAATAATCATCATTTTTATTAATAATAAATGTAAAATACAATTTAAAAAAAAAAAAAAAAAAAAAAAAAAAAAGTATACCTCTGCACCACCAAACTCCTGATTAATATGCTGATCTTGCCATATCAAGGACAAGCTAAGTGTTCAGATAAAAAACTTCAGTGTAAAAAATGCATAAGCATGTGCATGATATGTAAACCTTTAACTTTCATTATATGCTAATTTGGTAACGCTATGTTTGAAGAGCTGCACTATACAGCCAAAAGACAGTAATTGACTTCAGGTGTTTTAATCTCACCCACATGCTTACTTAAACTTAGAAAACTCATTAAGAGACAGACCTTCATGTCTGACCTTTTTAAACTAAATGATTAGAAATTCTCATATACACACTTGAAAATCTCTTACAGCCATGAAAGGTGTAGGTGTAGGGAATCCAGAATAATGCACATGGTTTTGGGATCTCTAACAAGCTAATGGCCATACTTTCAATTTAATTTAATTAATAATAGAAAAACAATTTTTAATAAATGACTTAAATTTGGTTTTTAATGATACAATAAAAGAACAACATTTTGGAAAGTAAACAATAAAATGGAGTTTACAGTTCCCTAAAATATCTACAGTCTGTGCTTCCTCTACCCCTTAGGCATCATCATTCCTCGGGGGTGCCAAAAGTAATTTAATCTGACTTCATGCCAAGCATGACAAACAAATTCTGACATTTTATTTAGACTCCTATCAGAACTGAGCAGTCTGCTGAACCAAGTCACCAGGTTTTCGATTAAATCCCACCTAGCAATAAAGCCCTTATATTCTATTTGTGGCATTTTTTTCTATTGCAAACAGATGACAGATGCCAATCTAATGGACTGTTTGTCCTCCGTGTAACTTTGTCGATAAAATTTCACATTTTACCTAAAACATCTGAGCTAAAAAAGAGCTTAAGGAGCTGGCGTTTCACACGCTGAAAGGCCTGGAGGCTTTGTGCTATATGAGCAATGCAGGAAGTCGATAAACACACTGCAGCTTTGGTAAGAGGTTTTTTTTCTGAGCCTCTGTCTTCCACAACATGTTTAATGTAAAGCCCTATCGAATGAATTTAGCTCCCAGAGTCAACAAGTGACAGAGATAAACCATGTTGCCTGGCCTGTCGTTTATGTGTATGTGTGTTTTCTGCCAAGTGTGATGGTGGGCTTGCATAATGGCTACACTGTTCTGGTGGAGGTTTGAGATCGAGCATTAAATGAGCAGGAGTCTGGTGCTATATACACTGATCAGCCATAACATTAAAACCACCTCTTTCTACACTCACTGTCCATTTTATCAGCTCCACTTAACATATAGAAGCACTTTGTAATTCTACAATAACTGACTGTAGTCCACCTGTTTTTCTGTATGCTTTGTTAACCCCCTTTCATGCTGTTCTTCAATGGTCAGGACTCCCCCAGGACCACCACAGAGCAGGTATTATTTAGGTGGTGGGTCATTCTCAGCACTGTAGTGACACTGACATGGTGGTGGTGTGTTAGTGTGTGTTGTGCTGGTATGAGTGGATCAGACACAGCAGCGCTGCTGCAGTTTTTAAACACCTCACTGTCACTGCTGGACTGAGAATAGTCCACCAACCAAAAACATCCAACCAACAGCACCCCATGGGTAGCGTCCTGTGACCACTGATGAAGGTCTAGAAGATGACCAACTCAAATGGCAGCAATAGATGAGCAATCGTCTCTGACTTTACATCTACGAGGTGGACCATCTAGGTAGGAGTGTCTAATAGAGTGGACAGTGAATGGACATGGTATTTAAAAACTCCAGCAGCGCTGCTGTGTCTGATCCACTCATACCAGCACAACGTGCACTAACACAGCACCACCATGTCAGTGTCACTGCAGTGCTGAGAATGATCCACCACCTAAATAATACCTGCTCTGTGGTGGTGCTGTGGGAGTCCTGACCATTGAAGAACAGGGTGAAAGCAGGCTAAAAAGATATGCAGAGAAACAGATGGACTACAGTCATATACGGTATATACTGGTGCTGGTCATAAAATTAGAATATCATGAAAAAGTTGATTTATTTCAGTAATTCCATTCAAAAAGTGAAACTTGTATATTATATTCATTCATTACACACAGACTGATATATTTCAAATGTTTATTTCTTTTAATGTTGATGATTATAACTGACAACTAATGAAAACCCCAAATTCAGTATCTCAGAAAATTAGAATATTGTGACAAGGTACAATATTGAAGACACCTGGTGCCACACTCTAATCAGCTAATTAACTCAAAACACCTGCAAAGGCCTTTAAATGGTCTCTCAATCTAGTTCTGTAGGCTACACAATCATGGGGAAGACTGCTGACTTGACAGTTGTCCAAAAGATGACCATTGACACCTTGCACAAGGAGGGCAAGACACAAAAGGTCATTGCTAAAGAAGCTGGCTGTTCACAGAGCTCTGTTTCCAAGCACATTAATAGAGAGGCGAAGGGAAGGAAAAGATGTGGTAGAAAAAAGTGTACAAGCAATAGGGATAACCGCACCCTGGAGAGGATTGTGAAACAAAACCCATTCAAAAATGTGGGGGAGATTCACAAAGAGTGGACTGCAGCTGGAGTCAGTGCTTCAGGAACCACCACGCACAGACGTATGCAAGACATGGGTTTCAGCTGTCGCATTCCTTGTGTCAAGCCACTCTTGAACAAGAGACAGCGTCAGAAGCGTCTCGCCTGGGCTAAAGACAAAAAGGACTGCTGAGTGGTCCAAAGTTATGTTCTCTGATGAAAGTAAATTTTGCATTATCTTTGGAAATCAAGGTCCCAGAGTCTGGAGGAAGAGAGGAGAGGCACAGAATCCACGTTGCTTGAGGTCCAGTGTAAAGTTTCCACAGTCAGTGATGGATTGGAGTGCCATGTCATCTGCTGGTGTTGGTCCACTGTGTTTTCTGAAGTCCTAGGTCAACGCAGCCGTCTACCACGAAGTTTTAGAGCACTTCATACTTCCTGGTGCTGACCAACTTTATGGAGATGCAGATTTCATTTTCCAACAGGACTTGGCACCTGCACACAGTGCCAAAGCTACCAGTACCTGGTTTAAGGACCATGGTATCCCTGTTCTTAAGTGTTGTGAAGAGGAAGATGCGATATGCCAGACCCAACAATTCAGAAGAGCTGAAGGCCACTATCAGAGCAACCTGGGCTCTCATAACACCTGAGCAGTGCCACAGACTGATGGACTCCATGCCACGCCGCATTGCTGCAGTAATCCAGGCAAAAGGAGCCCCAACTAAGTATTGAGTGCTGTACATGCTCATACTTTTCATGTTCATACTTTTCAGTTGGCCAACATTTCTAAAAATCCTTTTTTTGTATTGGTCTTAAGTAATATTCTAATTTTCTGAGATACTGAATTTGGGGTTTTCATTAGTTGTCAGTTATAATCATCAACATTAAAAGAAATAAACATTTGAAATATATCAGTCTGTGTATAATGAATGAATATAATATACAAGTTTCACTTTTTGAATGGAATTACTGAAATAAATCAACTTTTTCATGATATTCTAATTTTATGACCAGCACCAGTGTGTGTATATAAATATACTGTATATATACAGTATATATATACTGTATATATATATATATATGTATATATATATATATATATATATATATATATATATATATATATATATATATATATATATATATATATATATATATATAGGGGTAACCAGATGGACACAAATAACTTGTGCACAGTAACTACACAATGACCACAAAAACATAATTAACAAAATCGTTTAAACAGTCTTTTTAATTTAACAATTTTTTATTCTTTTCCTGGGACTGCAAATGATTATCCAATTCATTAAATGATTATCTAATAAGCACAACTTGCTATTTAAATAATAAAAAAATTAATGAAAAACAAAATAAAACAAGGAAAAAAAAAATAAAGTACACCTCTGTGCCACCCAAACTCCTAATTAATATGCTGATCTCATTATGCCAAGGACAAGTGTTCAAAAAATGCAACTTTAGTGTAGAAAAGGCATAAGCATGTGCATAATTAATGAAATGCCCTTTAAACAGATTTTATTGTTGACTCTGGTGTCAGAGAGAAAAAAGCTGTGTGTGCATGTTTTAATTAGAAGACAAAAATATGAACATACAAATATGTGTGCAAACCTTGTAATGAAAAAAAACATGTACTTGTCATTGTCACTGCATAATTAAGCGAGTTGAGACATTTATGTTCTGGTGCATTTAATCAATAAATAGCATAAGGAGTAGAAATCAGTGGTGCTGATAATTTGTTCATGTACGTGTCAGACATCTTTGTGTTTTTATGTATGCATGTGAGCAGTAGATACCCAAAGTAGTGCCATGTAGATTGTGAGTACGGTGGCCCGCTGAGTCAAAACACAATAACATTTACAAAACAAACGAAAGCTGACAACACAACCACAATAAGGAAAAACGCAAATACAATAAGACAACACAACAACAATAAGGAAAAACACGAAATACAATAAGACAACAAAACAACAATAAGGGAGAACGCGAATATATTAAGACAACACAAATGCTTTAAGGTGGAACGCAATTACATTAAGGGAACACAACGAAATTAAGGAAACACGAATACAAATCTACAACGGAAATGCTCCCGGTCACTAGAGGGCGTCTCTATCATTTTTTATCTGTATGAACACTGCAGCAAAAGAAGCAAGAAGAAGAGCAGCGTAGCGCAGAGCATCTGGCTTCGGTTTAACTTTAACTTTCAGGGCTGTAATTCTAAATAAAATTCAGCTTTTGATAAATTCACGTCAAACCATTTTTATACAAACACATCAATGTTTCTCACCTACTACAAACTATTTTTATATTAATTTTAAATAAATATCAATAAATCTGATCATTTTATATTGGAGATGAATTATGCAGGTCTCGTATAATTTCATTTATTAGTACAAACATCAATGTTTCCCATTTACTAACAACTTTTTTTAGTTACATTTTTAGTTGTATTTTATTTAAATTTATAGTTAAGATGTATGATCATTGTACTGCACATCTGTATAGGTATATATGACAAATAACGGCTATATTACCTTATTTCATATAGGATAATTATAAATTATGGAATTATTTGATATGATTAAATTTATTAATGTAAACTATTTTATATTTACACATACAGTACATACCCCTCACCTACAAACTTCTTTACATTATTAAATCATTTATTTTAGTTTCTAGTTAAGATCAATAATTGTATAATATTTATATTTTACAGTTATCTGTTCATTTATGTCTATATAAAAATGGTTTGACATTAATATAATCAAATAATACAAGACTTGTATTTATTTATTTGCACAATAAAATTATTATAAAAGAAAGACAATTTTTGTATTGTTAAATTTGAAATTGTTAAAAAAATTAAAAGTTTTTTTTAAACAATAGACGTAATCTTAAATTTAAAATGAAATTGCTTTTTAAGTATGTTGCCTATTTTCATGTGTAAGAATTCATAAAATAAGTCTAAAATAAGTTTTTCAAGCACTTATTTAAACTAGAATGCCGAATGTCATACGAACGTAGAATATTACTAATGGGCATGCATATGTACGCTTAAAATGATTAATGATAACTAACTAATACATTGTGAATATACTGTTAAATGGTTTATGACATTAAAACATGTTAAACTGTAAAAGCGTGGCACAATATGACAGTCCGTTTAAAACTCAAGTTAGTTGATTTTGCAAATATGTTAGAAATTTGGCAAGCTAATAGCTGCCTGATGTTTAAAAAACAAAAAAGCGTCAAACCACCGACACTAAAAAGCTCGATTTTATTTAGAATTATATCACTGAATGTTAAAGTTAAACCGAAGCCAGATGCTCTGCACTACGCTGCTCTTCTTCTTGCTTCTTTTGCTGCAGTGTTCATACAGATAAAAAATGATAGAGACGCCCTCTAGTGACCGGGAGCATTTCCGTTGTAGATTTGTATTCGTGTTTCCTTAATTTCGTTGTGTTCCCTTAATGTAATTGCGTTCCACCTTAAAGCATTTGTGTTGTCTTAATATATTCGCGTTCTCCCTTATTGTTGTTGTGTTGTCTTAATATATTCGCGTTCTCCCTTAATGTTGTTGTGTTGTCTTAATATATTCGCGTTCTCCCTTATTGTTGTTGTGTTGTCTTAATATATTCGCGTTCTCCCTTAATGTTGTTGTGTTGTCTTAATATATTCGCGTTCTCCCTTATTGTTGTTGTGTTGTCTTAATATATTCGCGTTCTCCCTTAATGTTGTTGTGTTGTCTTAATATATTCGCGTTCTCCCTTAATGTTGTTGTGTTGTCTTAATATATTCGCGTTCTCCCTTATTGTTGTTGTGTTGTCTTAATATATTCGCGTTCTCCCTTAATGTTGTTGTGTTGTCTTAATATATTCGCGTTCTCCCTTATTGTTGTTGTGTTGTCTTATTGTATTCGCGTTTTTCCTTATTGTTGTTGTGTTGTCTTATTGTATTCGCGTTTTTCCTTATTGTTGTTGTGTTGTCTTATTGTATTCGTGTTTTTCCTTATTGTTGTTGTGTTGTCTTATTGTATTTCGCGTTTTTCCTTATTGTTGTTGTGTTGTCAGCTTTTGTTTGTTTTGTAAATGTTATTGTGTTTTGATTCAGCGGGCCACCGTATGTGACGGCCTGGGTTAGGATGGTTTTTAGTCCATAAGGTTTCTTTTAGATTCTCTGTCCCCCATCTCCCAAAACATGCTGAAAATGAATATGCTTCTTTAAATTGCTTCAGGGTGTGACTGCACTGAATAAATAGGTGAACATCGTTTTCATTTGCCACTGGACTAAATGCAACCTTGACACATGAAAATATTTTTGGGTTCTTATTTTATGCAAGGCAGGATTACCCTGGACAGGGCACCAAGGTTTTTAAAGGTTTTTAAAGGTTTTCACTGTAACACCTAATTGTTTTTTGTAAATACACAAATATAGAATTTGCTGCCTGCAACACACTCACTGTGTTACATCACCTTTCCTATTGATGAAATTTTTTAATACTTGCTCAATACAAAATCTTGGCGGCACAGTGGCTTGGTGGGTAGCACTGTCGCCTCACAGCAAGAAGGTCCTGGGTTCAATTACCAGGTGGAGTGGTCCGGGTCCTTTCTGTGTGGAGTTTGCATGCTCTCCCCGTGTCTGCGTGGGTTTCCTCCGGGAGCTCCGGTTTCCTCCCACAGTACAAAGACATGCAAGTGAGGTGAACTGAAGATACTAAATTGTCCATGGCTGTGTTTGACATTAAACTTGTGAACTGATTAATCTTGTGTAATGAGTAACTACCGTTTCTGTCATGAATGTAACCAAAGTGTGTAGATTTTACCATTGTCTGATTAGTCTCTACATGATGCACCATACATTTCTAATAGGTGACAGATCTGGATGGCAGGCAAGCCAGTCGTGTACACCCCACCTGTGTCTATGAAGCTCTGGCTTTTTGCTGACAGAAGCCTGGACAGTCCATTTTATCTTTGACTCGATATCCAGTTTACCCAAAAACAAGCTGAAACATGAACTCATCTCACAACAAGATTTGTTTCCAATGTCTCTAAGTCTATCTGAAATGTGCTCTGGCCTTGCATATATATATATACAGGGGTTAGACAAAATAACTGAAACACCTGTCATTTTAGTGTGGGAGGTTTCATGGCTAAATTGGACCAGTTTGGTGGCCAATCTTCATTAATTGCACATTGCACCAGTAAGAGCAGAGTGTGAAGGTTCAATTAGCAGGGTAAGAGCACAGTTTTGCTCAAAATATTGCAATGCACACAACATTATGGGTGACATACCAGAGTTCAAAAGAGGACAAATTGTTGGTGCACGTCTTGCTGGCGCATCTGTGACCAAGACAGCAAGTCTTTGTGATGTATCAAGAGCCACGGTATCCAGGGTAATGTCAGCATACCACCAAGAAGGACAAACCACATCCAACAGGATTAACTGTGGACGCAAGAGGAAGCTGTCTGAAAGGGATGTTCGGGTGCTAACCCGGATTGTATCCAAAAAACATAAAACCACGGCTGCCCAAATCACGGCAGAATTAAATGTGCACCTCAACTCTCCTGTTTCCACCAGAACTGTCCGTCGGGAGCTCCACAGGGTCAATATACACGGCCGGGCTGCTATAGCCAAACCTTTGGTCACTCGTGCCAATGCCAAACGTCGGTTTCAATGGTGCAAGGAGCGCAAATCTTGGGCTGTGGACAATGTGAAACATGTATTGTTCTCTGATGAGTCCACCTTTACTGTTTTCCCCACATCCGGGAGAGTTACGGTGTGGAGAAGCCCCAAAGAAGCGTACCACCCAGACTGTTGCATGCCCAGAGTGAAGCATGGGGGTGGATCAGTGATGGTTTGGGCTGCCATATCATGGCATTCCCTTGGCCCAATACTTGTGCTAGATGGGCGCGTCACTGCCAAGGACTACCGAACCATTCTGGAGGACCATGTGCATCCAATGGCGGTGCCGTGTATCAGGATGACAATGCACCAATACACACAGCAAGACTGGTGAAAGATTGGTTTGATGAACATGAAAGTGAAGTTGAACATCTCCCATGGCCTGCACAGTCACCAGATCTAAATATTATTGAGCCACTTTGGGGTGTTTTGGAGAAGCGAGTCAGAAAACGTTTTCCTCCACCAGCATCACGTAGTGACCTGGCCACTATCCTGCAAGAAGAATGGCTTAAAATCCCTCTGACCACTTTGCAGGACTTGTATATGTCATTTCCAAGACGAATTGACGCTTTATTGGCCGCAAAAGGAGGCCCTACACCATACTAATAAATTATTGTGGTCTAAAACCAGGTGTTTCAGTTATTTTGTCCAACCCCTGTATATATATACATGAAGTGTGTTTTTTCTTTGAGTAGCAGGGTTTTAGGTTGCAGTACTTAATGCAGTAGTGGACTGTGGAAAAGTAACCACAAGTACTTGTGAGCCTACGTCGGTAAATGTATCCTAGTAGCATGATGATTTCTCATCCAATGCTATCTGAAAGCTCGAAGGTCTATATTGGTTTCTGCCCTATATGAGAGATTTCTCTGGATTCTCATAATCTTTTCACAACATTATATACGGTAGATTGTGAAAGGCTTAAATAATTTGCAGTCTTGATTATTTGATTGACAATTTTCTTATAAAGTTTGGCATAAAGTGGTGAGCCACAACCCATCTTAGATTGGAAAGACTGAGCCTTTTGGTGGATCCTTCTTTTATTTCTTTTAGTATCAGGCATAACATTAAAACCACCTCCTTGTTTCTACACTCACTGTCCATTTTATCAGCTCCACTTACCATATAGAAGCACTTTGTAGTTCTAAAATTACTGACTATAGTCCATCTGTTTCTCTACATGCTTTGTTAGCCCCCTTTCATGCTGTTATTCAATGGTCAGGACCCCCACAGGACCACCACAGAGTAGGTATTATTTGGGTGGTGGATCATTCTAAGCACGCAGTGACACCGACATGGTGGTGGTGTGTTAGTGTGTGGACTACAGTCAATAATTGTAGAACTACAAAGTGCTTCTATATGGTAGGTGGAGCTGATAAAATGAACAGTAAGTGTAGAAACCAGGAGGTGGTTTTAATGCTATGGCTGATCGGTGTATATTCAATCATGATTCACTTACCTGTTATCGTGGAGTGTTTCAAAACTTGAATATACTAAAACGTGTTACTTTTATTTTGCCCAGTGTGTTCAAGTCATCATATCTAAAAAACTGTTTATATTTAAAAATACATCCAACTTGATCAGTAAAAACACTGTCATTTTTTATACTTTTGTGAGTAAAATCAAGTTTTAGGATAAAAAAACAATCGCAGACTCATTTTTATTGCATTTCACAAATTGTAACCTTTCTGGGCCAGTTTTAACTTAATTTTTCTGAGTTTGGCTCCATATTTCCCAACACTGCTGTTATTTTTTGTGTGAAATAAAATTGCACCAATACCATTTGTACCACAGGGTGCATGTGCTTACAAAACAACAACAAAATGTGCACTTTCACTCTCACTGTTTACTACCTAGGCTTTTATTGTCACACAGCTAAAAATCCCCCACCGTTCTGAAAAACATGAAGGTCCCAGGAGCTTTCTGAAGCATTTCTCATGAAGTGTACACAAGTTGAGTTTTAATATGTAAATTTAAAAGCATGGGTGAATTTAGAACTAAATATACAGTAGAAACAGAAATTTATAATAATAATAATAATAATAATAATAATAAGACTTACCATGGTGATCCAGGCACATGTGTGGAGGCAACTGGCCGATTGTCTTTGGGAGAGCTGTCAATATCCATGCTGACCTTAAACTGTTCATCCTGAATACACACACACACACACACACACACACACACACACACACACACACAGAAAAAGAGAAAGAGAGACAGAGAGTAAACATTTTTCCATAACCATTAAAGCACCTATTCTTTTTATAAACTTTTATAATGTAAACAGGGAGAATCTGAAATATTCAATGCCTTACCATACTAGTTATTGTGTACAGAATTGAAATATTGATTGATGCAACCAATTTTGATTTTTTTTTTTTGCAATTTATCCCACAATTTTTTGCCTAATATAGTCGTATCCAAATACCCTGATTGCATTATGCTTCCTCTGTACCGATACCACCCTCCATCGGTGACTTAGGAGCACTGCAAGGCAAGTTCATATGCGGATCAGCCTCGAGTACAGAGAGCCACACCCTGGTCAACGCATTATTCCTCGACCTTGCGCAGGCGCCATCAATCAGCCAGCAGAGGTCGTAGCTACATCAGCTATGAGGAACCCTGGTCTGGCTTTCCCACCCTGTGTGAACAACAGCCAATCATTGTTCATGTAGCTGGATGGCAGAGCTGAGACTCAAAACGATGTGTTTGAAATCCCAGCTCTGGTGTGCTAGCAGGTTTTACTGCTGCGCCACATGAGCAGCTTGACTACATTATTCATTTTCTTTGTTCATTTGCTGTATGATTGAATCAAAAGAGCTCTCCAGACAAGTTTACGGTAATAAAACCTTTTTTTTAAGGTTAAATATTTCCAATTGCATCTGTACATGTAAAACATCAACTTTATAAATTGTGTTAGAGGTCTAAAGAATCAAATAATTCCTCAACCAAAATTACCTTGCTGAAATGTAATTGTTTTGGTGGGGCAGCAGTCTAATACACTAGCCGATGACCACAAAAACTCAAATCTTAGGTTTGAGTCTGATCTGTGCCATGGGAGCTTAACATTCTACCAGCACCACAACAGCTTCAATGTATGTGCATAACTTTAACACAAGGCTAAAAGCAGATAAATGGGCTAAAGTGAAGAAGTCCTGGGTAAAAATAAGTAAAATGTTCAGGTCTAACTCAGGTTAGTATAGTTACATTCTTAACAATTTATTTGATAAGATAAGATATTACACAAGGGAAGACAGACATTATTCAACACAAGTAAACATAACAGGGCATATGCAAAAGGTGAGACATTAGCAAAATGCATGTATTATTGCACTAAAGAGACAAAAATATATTGCACTAAAAGAGATAAAAAGACATTGCACAGAAAAAGGAAAAAACTCAATCAACACTGTTCGGGCGGCAGGAGATCCGTAGTGTTCCTGGAATAAAGAGAATCATTGTAAAGTATTTTTGCAGTGGGAAGAAAAGATCTCACACGGCGCTCTTTAGCACAGCGCAGCTGTATCAGTCTACCACTGAACGTGCTTCTCTGTTTCTCCACTGTAGTGTGCAGGGGGTGTGATGCATTGTCCATAATGGCAAGCAGCTTATTGAGTGTCCGTTTTTTTGCCACTTCTTCCAGAGTATCCTATCTGACTCCTACAACAGAGCCAGCCTTCTTAATTAGTTTGTTCATTGCACTTTTGTTGATGCTGTTGCCCCAGCACACAACAACATAGAATATGGCACTAGCAACAATAGACTGGTAGAATGTCCATAGGAGTTTAGTGCACACTCCAAAGGACCTCAGTTTCCTGAGAAAGTACAAACGACTCTGTCCTTTCTTGAACACTGCACAGGTGTTAAAACTCCAGTCCAGTTTGTTGTCCAAGTGCACACCCAGGTACTTGTGTCAACCACCTCCACTTCCACTCCATTGATTTAGTAGCCAAACCTTTAAAAATACACTAAAATAAACTAAAAACCATGTTTTACTGTGTGTACTTCTTCACCATGTAAAGCAGAGTGTGTGATCGAAGAGGTTATCAAACAGCTCACTTTACTGGCTGGCTAGTTCATAAGTGCAGTTTCACCAAGTAAATATTTACATTTTAGTACCTTTTTTTACATTATTTAAATAGTAAAGAATTTTAAAATGTAACAAATTAACTACAATTTATGTTAGCTTATGATAATATTAGCTTATATCCAGCTAGTCTAGAATTAATTAATATGGGTAAAAACAATCATACACACATTAGATGGCCAAATTAATAGAAACAAAAACATCCACAGTCTGAAGCAGAGAAATTGAATAGAACAGGGATACTGTTCTTTCTGAGAACTGGTTGTCACAATATGACATGCTGTTCTGACAGTCTCTGATGACTCAGTTCTCAGAAAAAAGGGATAAAAATAAGAAAGTCTCAGTATCTGCCAGTTCCTACAATGCATGAGCAACACTCCAACCCTACCAATTGTCACACCTCGTGCATAATGCGGATTTATGGGTGAGGTCCACTCTGAAAAAGAGACATTATGCCGCCTCAAGGGCAATCCGCTCTCCCAGGGTGGTTCCATTGTGAGGCCCAAAATGCCGCAACACTGGGGTGACTATCCAGAATGATAATGAATGATGGCTTACACACCAGCAGAAAAACCAGACTTGATCGAGCAACCTGGCATCACGGGTCCAGTGAATAGCAGGTTTGCCAGACAGAAAAGCTGGTGAATTTGAGAGAGAGAAACCATGATATATAGAAGAACCTCCACCTGGAGGGAATAAATGCTCAAAAGGCGTAGGTAATTAAGAGAAACTGATACATTAATCATCCACACCTCTGTGTCCCTTTTACGAGCCAAAGAGGCAACACAAAAAGATACGACACTTAATGTGTTGAATGTATTTAGTAGATGAGCTACTTTACACCAATTTTAATTAGAATTTTTTACTCACTTAACCACTTATCCAATTGGGGGGCGACAGTGCTACCCACTGAGCCACCGTGCCGCCCAATTAGAATTTTGTATGACAATATCAGTATTTTTAGATGGTTGTTGTATTTTGTTGGGCAGAGGAAGCAGAATTTTTTTTTTTTTTTTTTTTTTAGTAAATCTGCACATTGCAGTCTTGTCTAACATAATTTGTGTGGCACTTCTTGGCTGAAGTTTCTTTTTTTTTTTCCTAAAAAAAAATTATAATCTTTTATACTTTAAATTTACTACAACTAGGCAAAAAGCCAAATATATCATGACTCATGTTGTCAAGAAGGGAGGCCTTATCTGATGTTCTACATGTTCTACAATATTTTACTGCCTGTAATACAAATAAAAAATGTAATTAACTCTCATGAAAAAAATGTGTAGGTTAACACTGAAATGTAAAGATATTACTGCATGATAAACATTTTAGATGTGCTCTGCTCTTGACAACACAGCAGTCAGTTACTCACACCAGCCTGACCAAGTGACACACATTACTAATTCTTCACACTGTCAGCTGCTGAGCATCAATGTGTCTGGCCAAATGATTTAGTGTTTTAGGTGTTTTTAACAAATCACCATGGCTGAAAATACTTTCAAAAGCCCACCCTATAGGGAACGTTGTGTTACAGTGTGCACACAATAATTTAACCATCCCTAAATCTGAGCCTCTCTAGGTTTCCAGCTTTTACTTGCAAATCAGTCTGGATTTTTTGTATGAACATTAAGAATCAATTTATGCTGGAGCCCAGATGTGGGAATTAAATGAGCTGCATGGTTATGTCAATTAAGATGCTGTTTCTGGATACAAAAATATAATGATCATGCTAAAGTAATGAGAGAGAAAGTGACTGATGATCACAAACCTCACTTTTTTCCTCTGGGGTTGAATCAGAGTGTAGCACCAAGGCTCCCGAGCAAGATGGCTTCTTCACTTCCACTTTACTTTCTAATGGAGAGAGGCAGATGTTAACTTTTCGCTTGGGTTTTTCATTTTTCTTTTCCAGGTTCAAATGATCATCAGTTATAGACAATCTGTGTAACAAGCACTGTGCTTACATCTTTAACCAGTTAATGACTATATCAAAAATTGGAGTCAAGTATGTTAATTAAAGTACTAAAGCATTGGATTGTTCTAGCAATCAAATATTCATTTACAAGCAACTGAGGCATTGTGAACAGAATTTAAATAGCATGCATTATCTATGAAGTTGAATTGTCTTGCTCAACCAGTCAAGTGCATTAATACACATAGTTGAGAGTTTGAATAAGAACATCTAGTTCTCTTGATAAATGTGATGTCTTCTTCACTCTTTTTGCCTCTTTAATCTCATTGCTCATTCATGAGCTTCTAGCTCATTGTGCATTTTGTGCTGTAAACCCAACCAAAGATTTTGTAAGGAATTAAAATCTGGAGACTGAGAAAACCACACTAGGATATTCCAGGACTGATTCCTTAACCAAGCTTTGGTTGACCTGGAGGAGTGCTTTGGATCAGTGGTGTATAAAGTAGCTGAAAGCCATACTTGAGTAAAAGTACAAGTATCTTACCAGAAATTTACTTTGATAGAAGTAAAAGTCACCTTTAATAATATGACTTAAGTAAAAGTCTTAAAATATCTGATGTTTAATGTACTTAAGTATCAAAAGTAATTTTATGATATTAAATGTACTTAAGTATTAAAAGTAGAAGTAAATGCTGTTATTAAAAACGGAAGCGGTCAGAATTTGAAAAATATGAAGATGTTCTTTTAAGCCTGTAAACCACCTTAACAATAAAGGCAACCTTCCACATACAGAAAAAAAACAGGTCTTTACAACATAGGAATTTACAGAACTAAATACATTTTCTTTCTTTCCTCTGAACATGATTTGTGCCAAATTCAGCTGTTGACATTACCTGTTTGAAATCATGTCATGATTTAGATTTTTACCTCATTACTTGCCCTAAATTGCCCTGTTCCAACTTTTTTGGAATGTGTAAAATATGCATGTTAAGAGTTAAAATAAAGTTGACCAGACAAAACATGAAATATATTGGGTTTATATAAGACCCCACTTTTAGCCCTTTAATAAACCATTAGTTTAAATCAAAATATTTGTTTAAAAATAAGCTGTATTTAAATAATCTTGTTTGGGCCGTGTCAACCAGGGAGTAGATATGTGTTAAACTCTAAACCATTGGTAGATCACTCAGATGTTATTTTAGGAAAACACCATTTCTAACTTATATGTCAACAAAGAAATAAATTTTTTTTAACATTATTTTCTTGCTGAGACCATTAAAGGGTTAAAGACGTGTATTTCCCTCAACACCATGATTTTTTCCTCTGCCAGTGTAATTTAGAAGTTAGTTGAAGAAATATTAGTCGGCAGGTGAGTTTTTAGAAATTATGGACGTGTCTTCATGAGTTTTGCACTGAATTAATTCCAATTTAGTGAAACGTATATCTGTGGTTCAAATGTAATAAAAAATGTTAGCTAAATATCTGAACAACCTTAATGCTAATTATAAGAAATAAAAAACTATGATGTTGCAGCTTTACTTTGTACTTTGTTGGGGAGTTCTAAAATGCCGATATTTCCATATCTTTGGGTAATAATAAGAGGCGCTTCACTCTTTTACTCATTTTTTGAGAACTGGTTTGCACTTGCGCATTAATGTGTTTAACCAAACACATTAACACACCAAACCTGCTTGCAGTTTGTGACACATCTCACATCATTTAGCTAAAAAAATCTTGTCGTTTTATTTTGTAGTAACGAGTAACGAATTTACATACGGCAAATGTATCAGAGTAAAAGTATACATTTTCTTTAAAAAATGTAGTGGAGTAAAAGTAAAAGTTGCCAAAAAAATTTATACTCCAATAAAGTACAGATACTCCAAAAAACTACTTAAGTACTGTAACGAAGTATTATTACTTTGTTACTATACACCACTGCTTGGGATCATTGATGGAATGGCCGAATATTAACAATGTTTAATTTCACCACAGAAAGCAGAACATTTATCCTCAAAATGTATTGATAATTTTTTGTATATGTATGACATGAAACATGAATTAAAAAAAATAAAATAAATAAGTAAGAAATGGTGTCCCAATACTTTGTCTATGTAGTGTATTTCATACATCTGTGCCATAAGTTTGGAACTTCTGGACAATACTCCCAGTGGTGTCTCTAGGAATGTGGTCTTTTGAGGTTGTAACACACCTTGAACAATTGAATCTCTGGGTGTTGTATATATTGAATAACACATCACAGCTGAAGCAAATGAAGGGTGCTGAAGGTAAAATGAATAATTTTATCTGGGGATTGAACTTATCTGCTTCCTCTCTACGGATGTTGACCTCCACTTTGATTGAGGAGAGCGGTGACTCTCCTTGCATTGCACAATGTAAACTGAAGCCATCGTTAAGTAGCATCATTTAGCCTGACTGCATGTTTTAGGACTTGTGGGAGAAAACCAGAGCACCCGGAGGAAACCCACATGCACACAGGGACAAGATGAAAACTTCAGCAAAAAGAACCCAGGTCGCCTGGCCAGGAAATTGAACACATGCCATTCTTGCTTCAAGGGATGGCGCTACTCCTGGTTTGTTTGTTTGTGTGTTTATTTATGCAGCACACTATGTGTACAATTTTACTTCATTAACTATCTGTTGGATCACAGTAAATCAATACAGTGGCAGTGCCATTGGGCTGCAATTGATCTGTAGCTCGACCTTATGCACTACAACCATTGACTTAATTTTCTCAAGATTAAATTGCTTTAGCTTTAACATTTGTTTTGCAGCAATTCAACATAATAAATGATGTTTTATGCTAAAAAGCATATGCTTAGCTTCATCTTTGTCTCTTTTAAAGCTGAACTGAGAATACACAAATGTCACTAGCTGAATTTCACTGCTAAAAATAGACATTGAAAAAATCAGAGCAGTGGCTACGGTAGTGATGACTGCACACCTAGAAAAAGTCTGTGGTGACAGGGAGGGATGAACTTAACCCTGAAATAGAAATACAGTCATGGATTACAATAGCAACAGCTTAAATTGACAACATAATATGCTGCCATTACTATATAACAGTAAAGCAATGTGTAACCTTGCCTTGCTATTGAGGCAGCAGGTATAGCCTGGTACCTGCAAGAGTGGGAAGAGTGAATCCAGCATTCAGGATGCTTAACAGAAATAAATAAAAGAAAATAAAAGCCGAATAAAATCTGCATTACTGGAGTAGGGGATATCAGACTCCACATGTTCACCCAGAAAAAAACAGGCACATAAGCCTATGCTGTCTCCAACAAACATGAAAAACTCAGAACCAACAGGAATGTTGACAACAAGTTGGCAGGAACCTATCGATTTAAAAGAGCATGTCACTGAGGCATGCACCACACAATGCCAGTGAGCCAGCAACCAAAAACCCAATTAAAGTGGTGTTTAAATGGCTCATTCAGGTGCAGCCCATTACCGTTCATGAAATGCAGAGACTGTCTTATTAAAGAGACCCCCACAGACAGTCATCTGCGCCTCCATGACCCCCGCCGGCCACTGGTGGTGTGATCCAAGGCCACTGACCTCAATGGCAAGTGTGCCCATTACAGGACAGTTGTAGCTTAGTGGTTAACATACTGGATTAGTAATTAAAAGGTTGCTGGTTTAAGCCCCACCACTGCCAGGTTGCCACTGTTGGGCCCTTGAGCAAGACCCTTAACCCTCAATTGCTTAGATTGTATACTGTCACAGCTATAAGTCGCTTTGGATAAAAGCATCTGCTAAATGCTAAAAATGTAAATGTAAAGCAATGTAAGATCTGACTCATCAGAAGGCTAACTGACTGTGGTGTTCTTTAGTGTCTATAGTCTCTATTCAATTTGCAGTCTATTTGTATAGTCACTTTGGTCAGTGTTGCGTTCTGTGTAATTGGCTGTGACCCCCACTGTGTGTTTGTGTCCAGTTGTAAATATTGCACCCCGTCCACTGTACAGCACCTCTTTTCATTAACGTATAAAAAGTCACTGCACTCGTTATGACTCAGTTTCATCTGTTCGTGTTTTCTTTTCATGTTACGACCCGACCCCTAGACGGCATGTAACATATCTTAAGCCTTTTTACATTCTTTTATGTATCTGTAACTGTTTTAGTGCTTCTTGACACAAAGTTCTTGTTAGCTTAACATAACAGTTGCATTTTCTTCCTGACCTTGGCAATGTTTCGTAGACATTGTTACAGTTGCATAACAAAGAATGAATACTAACCTTATAATATATAAAAACTAACCCTATTTATATGGATACAGAAGGTTCATAAGCACATACATACATGAGGAGGGATTGGGCAATCAGTAAGTCTAGATATTTAA
This sequence comes from Trichomycterus rosablanca, assembly GCF_030014385.1. NCBI lineage: Eukaryota > Metazoa > Chordata > Actinopteri > Siluriformes > Trichomycteridae > Trichomycterus > Trichomycterus rosablanca. The sequence continues at coordinate 16,947,810 of NC_085997.1, read as the reverse complement.
TGTAATAATAGCTTTATGGTGTTTTTATTATTTTTTTTTTTTTTCAAACACTGAATGTGGTCACATAAAAAAACACCCATCTCTGACACCCCATCTCACATTTCTTTCACTGTGACAGTTTTCCGACTCAGTTCGCATTACAAATACATTATATTGCCAAAAGTATTCACTCGTCTGCCTTCACACACATATGAATTTGAGTGACATCCTATTCTTAATCCATAAGGTTTAATATGATGTCAGCCCACCCTTTACAGCTATAACAGCTTCAACTCTTCTGGGAAGGCTTTCCACAAGGTTCAGGAGTGTGTTTATGGGAATTTTTGACCGTTCTTCCAGAAACACATTTGTGAGGTCAGACACCGATGTTGGACGAGAAGGCCTGGCTCACAGTCTTTGCTCTAATTCATCCCAAAAATGTTCAAAGGGTTGAGATCAGGACTCTGTGCAGGCCAGTCAAGTTCTTCCACACCAAACTCGCTCCTCCACGTCTTTATGGACCTTGCTTTGTGCACTGGTGTGCAGGCATGTTGTAACAGGAAAGGGCCATCCCCAAACTGTTCCCACAAAGTTGGGAGCATGAAATTGTCCAAAATCTCTTGGTATGCTGAAGCATTAAGAGTTCCTCTCACTGGAACTAAGGGGCCGAGCCCAACTCCTGAAAACAACCTCACACCATAATCCCCCTCCACCACACTTTACACTTGGCACAATGCAGTCAGACAAGTACCGTTCTCCTGGCAACTGACAAACCCAGACTCATCCATCGGATTGCCAGACAAAGAAGCGTGATTCTTCACTCCAGAGAACACGTCTCCACTGTTCTAGAGTCCAGTGGCGGCGTGCTTTACACCACTGCATCCGACGCTTTGCATTGCGCTTGGTGATGTAAGGCTTGGATGCAGCTGCTCGGCCATGGAAACCCATTCCATGAAGCTCTCTACGCACTGCTCTTGAGCTAATCTGAAGGCCACATAAAGTTTGGAGGTCTGTAGCGATTGACTCTGCAGAAAGTTGGCAACCTCTGCTCACAATGCGCCTCAGCATCCACTGACCCCGCGCTGTCATTTTACGTGGCTACCACTTATTGGCTGAGTTGCTGTCATTCCCAATCGCTTCCACTTTGTTATAATACCACTGACAGTTGACTGTGGAATGTTTAGTAGTAAGGAAATTTGACGACTGGACTTGTTGCACAGGTGGCATCCTATCACGGTACCACGCTCGAATTCAGTTCCTGAGAGCGACCCATTCTTTCACTAATGTTTGTAGAAGCAGTCTGCATGCCTAGGTGCTTGGTTTTATACACCTGTGGCCATGGAAGTGATTGGAACACCTGAATTCAATGATTTGTATGGGTGAGTGAATACTTTTGGCAATATAGTGTATAAGTGGTTACTGTTAGGGTTAAGCCAGAGTGAGCAACTTTTTCTATGTATTGAACTTTATAAAATTAAACAGCATCAAAGCACATTACTGCTGCTCTTTTAAAATGGATTTTTATTAGATCAGCTTTAGTAGCTACAAAAAGCAAAGACTGCAAGCGAAGAGAGGTTCACACTCTTTGATTATAGGCACAGAGCTCACCTGGAGCTTTGCGTGCTTTCCAGTCTCCAGTCAGAAGGGTCACAGTAGGAGAAGGGAGAGACCTTACAGCAGTGATCTGTGTGGGCAGGCAAGAGCTCAGCAGGCCTTCCCAAGAGCGTCGAGATCCTAGAAGTGAAACAGAAAACAACATCAGATAATCCATTAGCATGAAGTGCCCATAGCATTGCAGAGCGGAAAGAAGATAAATGAAGCTTACAAATTGGATTTTATTAGAATAAGATAAAAGTCCTTTTAAACACTGTGCAATGCTTAATGTCTGAAAAGGTTTTTATTCCCTAACCTTTATATACTGTATACACCGATCAGCCATAACATTAAAACCACCTCCTTGTTTCTACACTCACTGTCCATTTTATCAGCTCCACTTACCATATAGAAGCACTTTGTAGTTCTACAATTACTGACTGTAGTCCATCTGTTTTTCGACATACCTTTTTAGCCTGCTTTCACCCTGTTCTTCAATGGTCAGGACCCCCACAGAGCAGGTATTATTTAGGTGGTGGGTCATTCTCAGCACTCCAGTGACAATGACATGGTGGTGGTGTGTTAGTGTGTGTTGTGCTGGTATGAGTGTATCAGACACAGCAACACTGCTGGAGTTTTTAAATACCGTGTCCACTCACTGTCCACTCTATTAGACACTCCCATCTAGTTGGTCCACCTTGTAGATGTAAAGTCAGAGACGATCGCTCATCTATTGCTGCTGTTTGAGTTGGTCATCTTCTAGACCTTCACCAGTGGTCACAGGACGCTGCCCATGGGGCACTGTTGGCTGAATATATTTTTGCTTGGTGGACTATTCTCAGTCCAGCAGTGACAGTGAGGTGTTTAAAAACACCATCAGCATTGCTGTGTCTTATCCACTCATACCAGCACAACACACACTAACACACCACCACCATGTCAGTGTCACTGCAGTGCTAAGAATGAGCCACCATCCAAATAATACCTACTCTGTGGTGGTCCTGGGAGAGTCCGGACTATTGAAGAACAGCATGAAAGGGGGCTAACAAAGCATGCAGATAAACAGATGGACTACAATCAGTAGTTGTAGAACTACAAAGTGCTCCTATATGGTAAGTGGAACTGATAAAATGGACAGTGAGTGTAGAAACAAGGAGGTGGTTTTAATGTTATGGCTGATTAGTGTATGATAGTCAACAAATTTGTATCAGTTTGACTGGGATTATAATAAAATGTCAACAGTTAATAAGTATTCATACCCTTTTAGTATCTAGGTACGCCACCTTTATCTGCTAATGCAACCATAGATCTTTTTGAATTAGTTTTGTAATTTTGTCCTAATCCCCTTTATAAAAAGTGGTGGTGAACTAATGTAATGTTGAGTTAGTATCATAATTCTGACCAAGCCCCTCTAAGACATCAGTTTTTTTTTTCATTTTAAACCAATCCAGCATTGCTGTGGCAGTGTCATTACATTTGTCAAATTAATTGTCATTGTGTTAAACATGTTTTCCAGTGTAAGCGTTCTTGAGGATAGAGACCATTTTGTTGTCTCTATACAGTACACCATTTATTTATACATTAATCCTAATCAGACTGTCAATCCCAGTTGCTAAAAAGCATTCCCATAAGATGTTGCTATCTCCTTTTTGTTTGTGTTACTTGACTAATCAGGGTGCTCGGGTGGCTCAGTGGTAAATGATGCTAGCCCACTACTTCTGGGATCCAGAATTCAAATCTCCAGTGGTGCTATGGGCAAAAGCTTGAATTAATGGTCCAATAAACAGTCAAAACAAGCCCAAACAGCCCAAAAAAGATCTATCAAAATGCCTGTTTGAGTCTCTTTGAATGGCTTGTTTAACATTGTGTACTGACGGCACTGTGGATGAACAATGTTTATTTTTAGGGGAAATCCTTTGACAGAGACGTACTGTATATGGCTGTTTATATACATCCTAACCTTTATAATAAATTATGCAACATGATTTAAATTAGTACTTAGCAAGTAGTACATACAAGTACAAGATATACAAGTATTACATCTTTACACCATCGTTGTAAAGATTGGAGACGTTTCTTTAAGGAATTTCTTTTAAGGAAAAGTCAGTGTTAACATGATTGCATTTTATAATTGCTGCAATAATAATTTAAATTTTTTATATAAATCACTGTCACGGATTCAGCGCCTCTGTGCTCCCAGAGCGTGTTCTATGTGCACATGCCACACCCCTTTTGTGATTGGGCTCCAGCTAAGTAGACACAGCTGTACCTCATCTGAGCTAAGGGCATTTAAGAAGGCAGCTGGGGAACAGTCACTGGAGACTATTTTGATTTTTCTCCCAGTGCATGACTTTGTTTGTAAGCTTGCTCAGCTTTGTTTGGTATCATTTGATTTGATTTGATTTGATTTGACTCGACTCGACTCGACTCGACTGTCGGTTTGGTTTGGATTTTCTTGTTCAGTTTGTCAGGTTGGTCCAGTTAGTTAATGTTCCTGTTTGTTCATTGTTAAAAGTCTAGTTCAGTCTTGTTCATGTTCCTGTTTGTTCATTGTTAAAAGTCTAGTTCAGTCCTGTTCATGTCTAGTTTATGTTTAGAGGGTGGCTCGGTGGGTAGCACTGTCACTTCACAGCAAGAAGGTCCTGGGTTCGATCCCCAGGTGGGACAGTCTGGGTCCTTTCTGTTTGCATGTTCTCCCCGTGTCTGCGTGGGTTTCCTCTGGGTGCTTCGGTTTCCTTCCACAGTCCAAAGACATGCAAGTGAGGTGAATTGGAGATACAAAATTGTCCATGACTGTGATCGATATAACCTTGTGAACTGATGAATCTTGTGTAACGAGTACCTACAGTTCCTGACATGAATGTAACCAAAGTGTAAAACATGACATTAAAATCCCAATAAACAAACAGTTCATTAGCATTAGCTAGATTAGCTTTAGCATTTAGCTTAGCTCATATGTGTTTAGTTTAGTAGTTAGCTTAGCAGTTACCATACATCATGTGTTTGGTTTTGTGTACCCTTGTCTTACCATTAAATATATTTTTGTTAAACATCTCTGTGTGTGTGTGTGTCCGTCCCATCTTGTCCAGTCTAGCCCTAAATATGTTACAATCACTTGCTTGTTTACAATCCAAAAGATGCCCTATTGGGTATAGATCTGGTAACTAGGAAGGCTGGTGAACTACACTAAACTTAATATCAAGTTTATGAGATGATGTGCTTGGTGACATGGCATATTGTTATGCTGAGAAAAGCCATTGTGGCCATAAAGAAATGCACATCATCAAAAACAATACTGATATGATATACATGCCAAAAGTTCACTATTTTATGATTTTTTTTTGTAACAGAAGTCAAGATTTATTAAACCAGCTAACCAGTTTTTCTCTATTTATATCCTCAATCATCGTTTTCCTTACACCACCATTGAATGTCAGAATCATGCTAGAAATTTAGTGACTTAAAATTTTGAAACATCCAAAATTGTGCAAGTCCAGCCTTTGGGAGCCTAATAATACGAATCAATTAATAATAATGTGAAACATCACAGTTATTATAGATTTCACATAACACCAGCAAGAAAGCTGAATGCATCCTGAAGGAGGATATTTATCATCAATCTTTGGACCATTATGCAGAGAGATGCAGAACGCTGGCAGGTAAAAGAGATAAACAGAGGACTATATGAGAGATACACAGAGACAGAGAGAAGATGCTAGCAGGGCTGTTAAAGCTTGTGAACATGGAGTGAATAAATGATGTGAAGGAGGAAATTCTGGGTTTCTGAATGAAATAAAACAAAGGGAAGGTGTTGTATTGGATCCTGCTGTGAGTCATCTCATCGGTTGGTCAGAAAATGTGATCTGTGCCAACAGCAATATTTTTTAATATGTCAATATAATATAATATAATACATAACTTGCCTCATCAGGTTTACTGAACATGTATGCATATAAGAACGTGTAAATACAGTCTGCAGATGTGCTGTACAATTGCTACGTAACCCTTCTGTTGCCACCTACCCAATTTCATCAGTAAAACTGGATCACTATAAGACTGGAACCACTACTGGTGGACCACTTGTGTTTTTTTCCCCTGTAAATGCTTGTATAGATTTAGTTGTTTGCCCTACCAAAATATGTCCAATCAATTTACATTGCAACATGTGGTCTCTAGTTGTGTTCAAGCATAATTAAAGGAAATAAGATTACTTTTAATTTAGATTCCAAAATCTTGTCTTTTAGTGTCACAAATTAAGCCTCTTTGTGCTCCTGGAGCTCAGGTTGAGGTGCCACGCCCCTCTCTCCAGGAGCACATGTTTGGTTATGAAAGAAGCCAACACCTCCTCAATTGTGATTGGTCAATGAAGCTACTTCATTGATCCACAGCTGCTCCTCATTTCAGGTGTAACGCTCAAGGCATTTAAGGGAGCAGCTGTGGTGCCTTTGACAGAGTCAATTTTGGTTTGGTTTAGTATGGTCTGTGATTGTCATTTAGTCCACACTCTTGTTCATGCTTAGTGTTAGTCTTGTTTAGTTTTGTTCATGTCTTGTGTTAGTCTAAGATCATGTTTAGCTTAGCTTAGGGTCTAGAATAGTATATTCAGGTTTAATGTGTGTTTAGTTTAGTAGTTAGATTAGCACTCAGTGTGCAAACATTGGTCTTAATATTTTTGAATCCACTGTAGATATAGAACATTTGTTACATACAACTACTTGGGTCATTAATTATTAACTTTGTGGCAAAGCCTACAAACTTAAGTGATTATGATTTGACCGCACCGTTCAGTCTTAGTGCAGATCTCAGAAAGTGGATCACTTAAAGCTCTTTCCAAGTAAATGCAGTTCTCAGAATGATCTGTACAAACAACTGTTAGCAAGTACAAAGTGCATAGAACAGTGGTCTCGGAAAGAAACCAGTACAGTCATAAAATGTTGAAAGGAAATTTAAATATTTGGATGTAATTCAAAAACTACAGAAATCAGATTTGTCTTCATTAAAAGCTGCAGAGACCCATGTAACTGTGATTAGACATCTGGCTTGGAGTGGCACCTTAAAGTTTGGCTAATGTAGTAAGTTTTGCTGATCAAACAATGGTGGACAAAGAAAAAACAAAACAAGGTTAGTGGTTATGTAAAAGCAGTATTATGCACTAGTTGCCAGTTGTTGCCAGTTGAATTGATAAACTGCAAACAAAGTTGGAAGGAATAATGAAGGAAGTTTTCAAGGCCCAATGATGGATTAGCATTTGTTAGGGGTGTGTTACAGCCACTGATGTCAGTAACGCGTTACTCTAATCTGACCACAATTTTCAGTAACAAGTAATCTAACGCGTTACTATTTCCAATCCAGTAATCAGATTAAAGTTACTTATCCAAGTTACTGTGCGTTACTATTTTTGCGTCTCGGAGAGTGACGTCTGGCCTATGCGACAATTAAGTCACGAGCTGCATCCGGAATCGCATACTTACAGAGTATGCACTAGATTGGAGGAAGTCTGCACTACTCGGCCGGTAAAGAAGTACATACTTTCAGTACAGAAGTGTGCAGTATGCACACAACACCGCTACGTACTACACGTGGGGACGTGATGACGTAATATCACCATAGTTACAGACTCATTACAAACCCCACTCGCCAAAATTTTGGATATTTATCGTCTTTTTGTTATTTATTTGTCTCTAAAAATTTTATTTTATTTATCTTACTTACACTTGTGAACAGAGGACTTAGTTTTCCGCTATCTTTCTTGTTTCTTATTCCGCTTCAATCGCCTACGCAGCTCCAGTTGCATTACGGCAGCTGCTGAATGTAACTAATAAAGTAACTTGTAATCTAACTAAGTTACTTTTAAAATCAAGTAATCAATAAAGTAACTAAGTTACTTTTTAAAGGTAACTATGCCATCACTGGTTACAGCATTGTGCCCAGGATAACTGGACCCACTATGGACCCGCCATGACCCTGATAAATAAATGATTATGCTTTCATTGGAAAGGTTATTTAATGCTCCAATATAAGTGACCTTGTGCACCATGCAGGGAGTGTGGAGGAATTCCACTGGCCTTTCTGAGCTAAAAAAATCCTTTAAAAAAGGGAGACTGTTATAGCTGCAATGGGAGGCCACCTCATTATAAATGCCATGGATTTAGAAAAATATGTTCAACACGATAATACATGTGTCCATGTATCTTTACATGTACCTTCACCTCTTTCCAGTATCTATTTTGATGTTCAACAAGCTAATGGTCATGTGTCCATGTACCTATGTACCTTTACCTATATATATGTGTGTATATACAATATATATATATTATATATATATATATATATACAGTGTATCACAAAAGTGAGTACACCCCTCACATTTCTGCAGATATTTAAGTATATCTTTTCATGGGACAACACTGACAAAATGACACTTTGACACAATGAAAAGTAGTCTGTGTGCAGCTTATATAACAGTGTAAATTTATTCTTCCCTCAAAATAACTCAATATACAGCCATTAATGTCTAAACCACCGGCAACAAAAGTGAGTACACCCCTTAGTGAAAGTTCCTGAAGTGTCAATATTTTGTGTGGCCACCATTATTTCCCAGAACTGCCTTAACTCTCCTGGGCATGGAGTTTACCAGAGCTTCACAGGTTGCCACTGGAATGCTTTTCCACTCCTCCATGACGACATCACGGAGCTGGCGGATATTCGAGACTTTGCGCTCCTCCACCTTCCGCTTGAGGATGCCCCAAAGATGTTCTATTGGGTTTAGGTCTGGAGACATGCTTGGCCAGTCCATCACCTTTACCCTCAACCTCTTCAGTAAAGCAGTGGTCGTCTTAGAGGTGTGTTTGGGGTCATTATCATGCTGGAACACTGCCCTGCGACCCAGTTTCCGGAGGGAGGGGATCATGCTCTGCTTCAGTATTTCACAGTACATATTGGAGTTCATGTGTCCCTCAATGAAATGTAACTCCCCAACACCTGCTGCACTCATGCAGCCCCAGACCATGGCATTCCCACCACCATGCTTGACTGTAGGCATGACGCACTTATCTTTGTACTCCTCACCTGATTGCCGCCACACATGCTTGAGACCATCTGAACCAAACAAATTAATCTTGGTCTCATCAGACCATAGGACATGGTTCCAGTAATCCATGTCCTTTGTTGACATGTCTTCAGCAAACTGTTTGCAGGCTTTCTTGTGTAGAGACTTCAGAAGAGGCTTCCTTCTGGGGTGACAGCCATGCAGACCAATTTGATGTAGTGTGCGGCGTATGGTCTGAGCACTGACAGGCTGACCCCCCACCTTTTCAATCTCTGCAGCAATGCTGACAGCACTCCTGCGCCTATCTTTCAAAGACAGCAGTTGGATGTGACGCTGAGCACGTGCACTCAGCTTCTTTGGACGACCAACGCGAGGTCTGTTCTGAGTGGACCCTGCTCTTTTAAAACGCTGGATGATCTTGGCCACTGTGCTGCAGCTCAGTTTCAGGGTGTTGGCAATCTTCTTGTAGCCTTGGCCATCTTCATGTAGCGCAACAATTCGTCTTTTAAGATCCTCAGAGAGTTCTTTGCCATGAGGTGCCATGTTGGAACTTTCAGTGACCAGTATGAGAGAGTGTGAGAGCTGTACTACTAAATTGAACACACCTGCTCCCTATGCACACCTGAGACCTAGTAACACTAACAAATCACATGACATTTTGGAGGGAAAATGACAAGCAGTGCTCAATTTGGACATTTAGGGGTGTAGTCTCTTAGGGGTGTACTCACTTTTGTTGCCGGTGGTTTAGACATTAATGGCTGTATATTGAGTTATTTTGAGGGAAGAGTAAATTTACACTTTTATATAAGCTGCACACAGACTACTTTTCATTGTGTCAAAGTGTCATTTTGTCAGTGTTGTCCCATGAAAAGATATACTTAAATATCTGCAGAAATGTGAGGGGTGTACTCACTTTTGTGATACACTGTAGTGTACACCCCTCACATTTCACACTACATCAAATTGGTCTGCATGGCTGTCACCCCAGAAGGAAGCCTCTTCTGAAGTCTCTACACAAGAAAGCCCGCAAACAGTTTGCTGAAGACATGTCAACAAAGGACATGGATTACTGGAACCATGTCCTATGGTCTGATGAGACCAAGATTAATTTGTTTGGTTCAGATGGTCTCAAGCATGTGTGGCGGCAATCAGGTGAGGAGTACAAAGATAAGTGTGTCATGCCTACAGTCAAGCATGGTGGTGGGAATGCCATGGTCTGGGGCTGCATGAGTGCAGCAGGTGTTGGGGAGTTACATTTAATTGAGGGACACACGAACTCCAATATGTACTGTGAAATACTGAAGCAGAGCATGATCCCCTCCCTCCGGAAACTGGGTCGCAGGGCAGTGTTCCAGCATGATAATGACCCCAAACACACCTCTAAGACGACCACTGCTTTATTGAAGAGGCTGAGGGTAAAGGTGATGGACTGGCCAAGCATGTCTCCAGACCTAAACCCAATAGAACATCTTTGGGGCATCCTCAAGCGGAAGGTGGAGGAGCGAAAAGTCTTGAATATCCACCAGCTCCGTGATGTCGTCATGGAGGAGTGGAAAAGCATTCCAGTGGCAACCTGTGAAGCTCTGGTAAACTCCATGCCCAGGAGAGTTAAGGCAGTTCTGGGAAATAATGGTGGCCACACAAAATATTGACACTTCAGGAACTTTCACTAAGGGGTGTACTCACTTTTGTTGCCGGTGGTTTAGACATTAATGGCTGTATATTGAGTTATTTTGAGGGAAGAATAAATTTACACTGTTATATAAGCTGCACACAGACTACTTTTCATTGTGTCAAAGTGTCATTTTGTCAGTGTTGTCCCATGAAAAGATATACTTAAATATCTGCAGAAATGTGAGGGGTGTACTCACTTTTGTGATACACTGTATATATATATATATATATATATATATATATATATATATACAGTATATATACTGTATATACTGTGTATCACAAAAGTGAGTACACCCCTCACATTTCTGCAAATATTTTATTATATCTTTTCATGGGACAACACTATAGAAATAAAACTTAAATATAACTTAGAGTAGTCAGTGTACAACTTGTATAGCAGTGTAGATTTACTGTCTTCTGAAAATAACTCAACACACAGCCATTAATGTCTAAATGGCTGGCAACATAAGTGAGTACACCCCACAGTGAACATGTCCAAATTGTGCCCAAAGTGTCAATATTTTGTGTGACAACCATTATTATCCAGCACTGCCTTAACCCTCCTGGGCATGGAATTCACCAGAGCTGCACAGGTTGCTACTGGAATCCTCTTCCACTCCTCCATGATGACATCACGGAGCTGGTGGATGTTAGACACCTTGAACTCCTCCACCTTCCACTTGAGGATGCGCCACAGGTGCTCAATTGGGTTTAGTCCATCACCTTTACCTTCAGCTTCCTCAGCAAGGCAGTTGTCATCTTGGAGGTTGTGTTTGGGGTCGTTATCCTGTTGAAAAACTGCCATGAGGCCCAGTTTTCGAAGGGAGGGGATCATGCTCTGTTTCAGAATGTCACAGTACATGTTGGAATTCATGTTTCCCTCAATGAACTGCAGCTCCCCAGTGCCAGCAACACTCATGCAGCCCAAGACCATGATGCTACCACCACCATGCTTGACTGTAGGCAAGATACAGTTGTCTTGGTACTTCTCACCAGGGCGCCGCCACACATGCTGGACACCATCTGAGCCAAACAAGTTTATCTTGGTCTCGTCAGACCACAGGGCATTCCAGTAATCCATGTTCTTGGACTGCTTGTCTTCAGCAAACTGTTTGCGGGCTTTCTTGTGTGTCAGCTTCCTTCTGGGATGACGACCATGCAGACCGAGTTGATGCACTGACAGGCTGACCTCCCACGTCTTCAATTTTTTAAAGCCAACCTCTGGATATGATGCCGAACACGTGGACTCAACTTCTTTGGTCGACCCTGGCGAAGCCTGTTCCGAGTGGAACCTGTCCTGGAAAACCGCTGTATGACCTTGGCCACCATGCTGTAGCTCAGTTTCAGGGTGTTAGCAATCTTCTTATAGCCCAGGCCATCTTTGTGGAGAGCAACAATTCTATTTCTCACATCCTCAGAGAGTTATTTGCCATGAGGTGCCATGTTGAATATCCAGTGGCCAGTATGAGAGAATTGTACCCAAAACACAAAATTTAACAGCCCTGCTCCCCATTTACTCCTGGGACCTTGACACATGACACCAGGGAGGGACAACGACACATTTGGGCACAATTTGGACATGTTCACTGTGGGGTGTACTCACTTATGTTGCCAGCTATTTAGACATTAATGGCTGTGTGTTGAGTTATTTTCAGAAGACAGTAAATCTACACTGCTATACAAGCTGTACACTGACTACTCTAAGTTATATCCAAGTTTCATGTCTATAGTGTTGTCCCATGAAAAGATATAATGAAATATTTGCAGAAATGTGAGGGGTGTACTCACTTTTGTGATACACTGTATATACAGTGTATCACAAAAGTGAGTACACCCCTCACATTTCTGCAGATATTTAAGTATATCTTTTCATGGGACAACACTGACAAAATGACACTTTGACACAATGAAAAGTAGTCTGTGTGCAGCTTATATAACAGTGTAAATTTATTCTTCCCTCAAAATAACTCAATATACAGCCATTAATGTCTAAACCACCGGCAACAAAAGTGAGTACACCCCTTAGTGAAAGTTCCTGAAGTGTCAATATTTTGTGTGGCCACCATTATTTCCCAGAACTGCCTTAACTCTCCTGGGCATGGAGTTTACCAGAGCTTCACAGGTTGCCACTGGAATGCTTTTCCACTCCTCCATGACGACATCACGGAGCTGGCGGATATTCGAGACTTTGCGCTCCTCCACCTTCCGCTTGAGGATGCCCCAAAGATGTTCTATTGGGTTTAGGTCTGGAGACATGCTTGGCCAGTCCATCACCTTTACCCTCAGCGTCTTCAATAAAGCAGTGGTCGTCTTAGAGGTGTGTTTGGGGTCATTATGCTGGAACACTGCCCTGCGACCCAGTTTCCGGAGGGAGGGGATCATGCTCTGCTTCAGTATTTCACAGTACATATTGGAGTTCATGTGTCCCTCAATGAAATGTAACTCCCCAACACCTGCTGCACTCATGCAGCCCCAGACCATGGCATTCCCACCACCATGCTTGACTGTAGGCATGACACACTTATCTTTGTACTCCTCACCTGATTGCCGCCACACATGCTTGAGACCATCTGAACCAAACAAATTAATCTTGGTCTCATCAGACCATAGGACATGGTTCCAGTAATCCATGTCCTTTGTTGACATGTCTTCAGCAAACTGTTTGCGGGCTTTCTTGTGTAGAGACTTCAGAAGAGGCTTCCTTCTGGGGTGACAGCCATGCAGACCAATTTGATGTAGTGTGCGGCGTATGGTCTGAGCACTGACAGGCTGACCCCCCACCTTTTCAATCTCTGCAGCAATGCTGACAGCACTCCTGCGCCTATCTTTCAAAGACAGCAGTTGGATGTGACGCTGAGCACGTGCACTCAGCTTCTTTGGACGACCAACGCGAGGTCTGTTCTGAGTGGACCCTGCTCTTTTAAAACGCTGGATGATCTTGGCCACTGTGCTGCAGCTCACTTTCAGGGTGTTGGCAATCTTCTTGTAGCCTTGGCCATCTTCATGTAGTGCAACAATTCGTCTTTTAAGATCCTCAGAGAGTTCTTTGCCATGAGGTGCCATGTTGGAACTTTCAGTGACCAGTATGAGAGAGTGTGAGAGCTGTACTACTAAATTGAACACACCTGCTCCCTATGCACACCTGAGACCTAGTAACACTAACGAGTCACATGACATTTTGGAGGGAAAATGACAAGCAGTGCTCAATTTGGACATTTAGGGGTGTAGTCTCTTAGGGGTGTACTCACTTTTGTTGCCGGTGGTTTAGACATTAATGGCTGTATATTGAGTTATTTTGAGGGAAGAATACATTTACACTGTTATATAAGCTGCACACAGACTACTTTTCATTGTGTCAAAGTGTCATTTTGTCAGTGTTGTCCCATGAAAAGATATACTTAAATATCTGCAGAAATGTGAGGGGTGTACTCACTTTTGTGATACACTGTATATATACATACATACATACATACATACATACATACATACATACATACATACATATTGGATAAAAAAGCTGAACTAACATCAGAAGCCTTACTAATAAGAGTAGTTCATCACAATAGTTCAGACAGCTCGGAAGCAACTTGGTGTTCGCTTGGAGATCGAAACTCACCTCTCAATCATTATGTCTGAACTGTTGCGAGTGCTATGTTGAACTACAGCCAATGAGAACACAAGACAGGGGTTGAGGGGAAACCCGGGGAGGAGTTGTAAAAACGTGGGACAGGGGCGTAATATAGTTTCTATCAGAATACATTTGCAGGCACACAAGCTTATCGTACACGCTAAACCATAATATCAATGCTGCATTGCAAAAATTATTTATTTACCTTCAACTCACTACAGAACAGACAATCCCTGCTGGTTAAGTAGCCCAATCAACTCAGATTTATTTATTGTTCCTACTTGCTTTTTATGCTGCACATCAGCACACAAACCTCGCCTATTGTTAATGAGCATTTTTGGACATGGTATCATTAAACCCCTCGTTACTTCTCACGTGTGTTTTCGTGACAAAACGTAGTTTGGGAGAGCGGACAGACTCATCTGAGATTCCTCCTGGTGATAGATTGTGTAGTGTGCGACCCCCTATCACCAATCAGTCATGTAGTGTGAAATCCACGACTTGGACTCCCAACTGCAAGAGATCAAGTTGTGTAGTGTGAACTGTACAGCGATCTGACAGCTCCGAAAGACGTGTAGTTTGAACTTGGCATAACATCCTAACCTAGGTCCTCAGGACCCATGTGGCGCTACTTCATGTGTCTACTGCCCACATGCATACATAAAAACACAATGATGTCTAACACGTACATGAACATATTATCAGCACCAGTTATTTCCATTCATTAAGCTGTTCATTCATTAAATGCAGCAGAACATAAGTGTCTCAACCTGATTAATTATGCAGTGACAATGACTAGTACAGGCTTTTTTTTAATTACAAGGTTTGCACACACATTTGTATACTCATATTTCTATCTTCTACTTACTGTAGTAATGATATGATGAGATCAGCATATTAATCAGGTGTTTGGGTGGCGCAGGGGCCAATTACGCTTGCACATCACTGCTGAGATCACTGCTGAGAGTTTAAATTTGGCTGACATGTCGTCTGTTCAGACACGATTGCCAGACTGAAGGATTGGTGGCCAAAGCCCTGCTATGGATTGGCACCCTTTTCAGAATAACCCTGCCTTGTGCTCAGTGTTTCCTGGTGAAACTGGACCCATCATGACCATGACAAATTAAATTTGTTGATGAAAATGAAATGAAAGCTTATAAGTCAGTTAGTCAGACACTTTGACACTCTCTTTCTAACTTATATTTACATTTCAGAATCTAGAGAAAGAAATAAAGTGTTGTTAGAATGATAGTTCCAGATGAGCATATTCACACCAAAAGTACAAAATGTGCAAACATATGTTGTCATCCTCTCAGGTGTGAAGCAGCTAGGAAAAATAGCATGATATAGCAGGGTGTCTACATATTTTTACAGTGCCATAAAAAAGTATTTGCATTCTTACGGATTTTTCATATATAATTGTTAGTAGTTTCAGATATTTAAACTAAATACTTATAAGACAATGTAAGTAAACTTTATGCAGCTATGTGCACAAGGGTGAAATCAAAATGTCTTTATGTCTTATCTTAAGCATGTCCTGCCATAAAGATCTCATACACTTATCAGCCATAACATTAAAACCACCTTGTTTCTACACTCACTGTCCATTTTATCAGCTCCACTTACCAAATAGAAGCATGTTGTAGTTCTACAATTACTGACTGTAGTCCATCTGTTTCTCTGCATATCTTTTTTAGCCTGCTTTCACTCTGTTCTTCAATGGTTAGGACTCCCACAGGACCACCACAGAGCAGGTATTATTTGGGTGGTGGATCATTCTCAACACTGCAGTGACACTGACATGGTGGTGGTGTGTTAGTGTGTGTTGTGCTGGTATGAGTGGATCAGACACAGCAGTGCTGCTGGAGTTTTTAAATACCGTTTTTAAATACTAGTCACAGGACACTGCCTACGGGGCGCTGTTGGCTGCATATTTTTGGTTTGTGGAGTTTTCTCAGTCCAGCAGTGACAGTGAGGTGTCTAAAAACTCCAGCAGCGCTGCTGTTTCTGATCCACTCATACCAGCACAACACACACTAACACACCACCACCATGTCATTGTCACTGCAGTGCTGAGAATGACCCACGACCCAAATAATACCTGCTCTGTAGTGGTCCTGGGAGAGTCCTGACCATTAAAGAACAGCATGAAAGGGGGCTAACAAAGCATGCAGAGAAACATATGGACTACAGTCAGTAATTGTAGAACTAGAGGAACTACAAAGTGCTTCTATATGGTAAGTGGAGCTGATAAAATGGACAGTGAGTGTAGAAACAAAGAGGTGGTTTTTATGTTATGGCTGATCGGTTGGTTTAAATTTCTGTGGAAAAGACAAGGAAGTGTGTTCAAAGGGAAAAACATCTAAGACACTTTCCGTTATACAAATCTAGGAAATGAACAGGACCTTCAAAAGCCCTATGCTTTAACGTATGTAATTTGTAAGATAAGATCTTAGAACTTTAAAACAGGTTTGTGTACACCATGCCACATTTATAATATAGACACGTTTAATAATATTGACTCCATCGGCCCTTTGTAAAAAGTGTGAAAAGGGGTCAAATTCCACACTTCTGGACATTCCTTGACCAATCTAATTAACTATTTCTTCATTAATTTGACTTAAATCTTCATTTAAATCAGTGCGCTACATTTTTTAAGACTTTTTCTGTGATTTCCAGGAAAACAGACTCATCAGATGCCAAAATCAACAAGGATTGATGCACCCAAAATCAGTGCACCTGAGAATACTTCATCCACAATTACTGGACAAGCAGACTGATTTTGATGCCAGAGCTATTCCCAAGTAATGCAACAAGTGGACCCCAAAAAAACCCAAACAAGTAAGGACATATCGTCTTGTCATTTCACATGCTTTTAGTCTGCTTATTTTCTTTTATTATCATAAGTAGTAGCAGTAGTATTTACTAAAGATCCCAAACAAACATTTAAGAAACTGCAAGCTGTGCTAGAAAGAAAATGAGAATAAAATTGTTTTTATTTTGGATCAGGACAAGAGCTTGTCTTTATAGGATACTCTTCTGTATAATAATAAGTCAAAAGTGGAACATTTTGGAAGAGTGCATCTCCCAAAAAGAATATTTAAATAAAAATGCTAATGAGATGCTACTGAAATGTTGCAACTTGCATTAGGACCTGGCAGCATAAAAAAAAAGTCCACTTTTAAATAGCTTAAGTAGAAGGGTTTGTGATTTTGTGATGTAGTGCTATCTTTCACTGAGATGCACTGGCAGGACCTTAAACATGCAAACAAAGATCAAAAGCTCTTCATGTAATACAAGATTGCTCCACAGCAATGTAAAGACTGATTTAGTTGCAATTGCTGCTGCTGAAAATTACTGCTTATTATTTTTGTTTCTGCTATTTTTGGCACAGCTTTTATTTCCTTAAATTTTTTTGTTTGTAACTTTTTAGCCATAGTATTGTGCTCTTGATTAGGCATCCTGCAAATTGGATTTATTTTAAATTCTACACTGTGCCTCAGTGGCAAGCTACGAGGAGGTTATTGCTGTTGTTCATGCTGCTTTAAGTCATCCTGCAACTCAACAGGGAAATATTAACAATTAAATTATTACAAATTTTGTATAATACAACCAAATGAAAATTAACATTCTTTAAAACTTCTTGAAAACTGTTTTCCTTCTTTATTTGATGTGATGTAACGCTCATAAAAAATGAATAAATTCTTCTTTTAAGATTAATCAGTATTGGGCTGCTCAGGTGTGGTAACAACATACGCTGGAACCAGAGCTGAGATCTCGAATACATTGTATCGAATCTCAGCTCTGCCTGCCGGCTAAGGCTGAGCGGCCACATGAACAACGATTGGCCTGTTGTTCAGATGGGCGGGACTAAGCTGGATGGGGTCTCTCTATCTCATGACTGATGCAATAACAACATCTGCTGGCTGATTGATGGCGCATGCACAGAGATGAGAAAAGAGTGCTCTCAGGGTGTGTCTCTCCGTACACAATGCTGAGCTGCACTGCACTCATCAAAGTGTAGGTGATAAGATGCATACGGTATGCTGTCCACGAGTCGGAGGGGGCATGGGTTAGCTTTGTTCTCCTTAATCAGAGCAGAAAATGCATAAAGAATATATAATTATTCAATATTATAATGTAGTATATTAGACTTGTATTTTAATAAATGATGGACATTTTTTGAGGGTGGATATGTATTTCATTGTGGTTAGCACACATGATTGGATACATTTAGTCATTATAAAATATAGAATTGGTATGGCAATCTGACAGAGCAATCAAAATCCAAGCTCACTGGACTAATGCACAAAGCTGTGAAATATAGGAAGAAATGAATAAGAAAGAACAACCATCTATTTAATTACTGTAAAAGCAATCTGTTCTTAAGCCATGTGAAACAAGGTTTTTTTTTTCATGCAGAACAAATTATTTTAATCAAGAAATCAATATTTGAATAAAGATTAAATATCAGGAATCATGTAAAAATGTTTCAAATATAAAATAAATGATTTTATATATAGACTACATGCATTATGTTTATTTGAAGAGGGGGTGGCACAGTGGCTCGGTGGGTAGCACTGTCTCCTCACAGCAAGAAGGTCCTGGATCCCCAGGAGGGGCGGTCCGGGTCCTTTCTGTGCGGAGTTTTCTCCGGGAGCTCAGGTTTCCTCCCACAGTCCAAAAACATGCAGTCAGGTTAATTGGAGACCCTGAACTGCCCTATGGATGAATGGGTGTGTGTATGTGTGTCTGCCCTGCGATGGACTGGCGCCCCGTACAGGGTGTAACTGTGTGTCTTGCGCCCATTGAAAAGCTGGGATAGTCCCCCCCCCCCCCCAATTGGATAAGCAGTTAAGTGAGTGAGTATTTAAAGAGGGATTTTGCATTAAAGTTTAAAAGACTAAGTGTTATTATTATTATTATTATTATTATTATTATTATTATGTAGGTGATGGCATGTGATCAACTGACAACCTTTCTAAAATATATTCCTGCCTTGGCCCCAACATTTTCAGGTAACACAAGGTCCAGAGTGATCCTAATCCTATGGTTAGTCAAAATAAAGAAATACATAAAACTCAACGTACACTTTACCCTTGTCAGTGTGATCTGACAAGCAAGTTTTTTAAAGTAAATTGCATGGTTTTTTTTGTTCACTAGCAAAGAAGTGTGACAATCCCAACCTTCATTCAGCCAACATTGTGTTTTAGACAGGATAATACTTTAAATGAGTGAATGCATGTTGGAAAAAAAGGGATACTGCCAGTGCTGAAAGGTCAATCAAGCACCTATGGTTCTGCTAAGCACCTGATATTTTCCCCTGGCTCAGACAAATTTGGAAAATAAAAGGTGGCAGATTGTCTTTTAAGGGCTAAGTGGCTGCTGGAATTTCTCCTGTCCCAGTTGGAGTACTATTTAAAGAGCTTAATAGGCGGATCTTGCCTTAGAGAGTTGGTCTTTTGATGTAATAGTGCTTTTGTAGTATGTGTCGCAGGCCTGAAATGCAGCAACGGATGTATACTGTATTAACAAATGAAATATACATATATTTTTTTCATGTGTGTCTGTGGGAATTTGTGCCCATTCAGTCAAAAGAGTCAGTGAGGTCAGGAAGTGATGTTGGAGGAGAAGGCATGACTTGGGTTGAGACCAAGGTTCTGTGTAGGTAACTCCTTTAGACACAACTAGTCAAACCATGTTGTTTAACAGACCTTACTTTATGCATATTGGGTAAAATCATGCTGAAAACGGAAGAGAATTTTCCTTAATTGTTGCCAATATTTAAAAGAATATCATGTATCTTATAGTACTTTTTACTTAAGAAATACAGGCCCAAATCAGGACAGACCCTCAACCATAGTTCACTGAAGGCTGCAAGCACTCATACTTCAATCTCTCTCCAACTCTTCTTCCAATATATTGTTGACAACTGAACCCAAAAACTTGAAGATTTGTCACTCCATAATACTCTTTTCCAATGATCCTTATTCAATGTTTGTGAGCCTTTTCACCCCGTTCATCTTCCATAAAAGTAGTTTCTTGGCTGCTACCCTTCCAAAAAATACTATTCTTTCTTCGGACTGTTTTATCCTGACTCCAACAAACTTTACAACTGGCACGATGCAGTCAGGCAGGTAATGTTCTCCTGGCATTTGCCAAACCCAAACTTAGTCATCAGTTCCCAATACAGTATGGGAGTAGGCAGTAGTAGCCTAGTGGTTAAGGTACTGGACCAGTAATCAGAAGGTTGCCGGTTCAAACCCCACCACTGCCAGGTTGCCCTTGAGCAAGGCCCTTAACCCTGAGTTGCTTAGATTGTATAAAAAAGCATCTGCCGAAATAAATAAATAAATAATAAATAAATAAATGCCGAATGTAAAAACATTATTCATCGGTGAGTGAGCTCAGTGGTGGGGTGCTTCACACCACTCCATCTGACGCTTGACATGCAGCTGCTCAGCCATAGAGACCCATGTCATGAAGCCCCTGCCACACAGTTTCTGTGCTGCTGTCAATGCCAGAGGAGGTTTGGAACTCTGCAGTTATTAAACCAGTTGAGTGTTGGTGACTTTTATGTGCTGTTCGCGTCAGCACTCAGCAACTTTACTTTGTAACTTTATGATCTGCCATTCGTGGCTGAATTACTGTGGCTACTGAATTACTACACACACTTCCACTTTTCATTAATACCACTCACAGTTGATTGTGGAATATCTAGATAGTAAGAACTATTACCACATCCAAGTACCACACTCAAATTCAGTGAGCTCCTTAGAACAACCATTATTTACAAATGTTTGTAAAGGCAGACTGCATGGACAGATTGACATTAGAAAAATCTGGGGGATATTCTGGTTCAAAGGTAAAACCAATGTACTGGGATGTAGTCATGTTCCATTTCAGTGCCATTAAAACCCAAAATATTCAATGACATTCCACAAACTCATATTTTGTTAGAAGACTAGCGACTGGTCTAGCAAGACCAGCTCCATTTCAATGTCTGGCCAGTTTCCAGTGCTCCACTTTGATGAGCTACAAAATCACTGGCACAGCCCAGATAATTAAACAGTTGTTAGCAATTAGCAGGAGAGTATTTAAGCAATGTGAACTTGTTTTGGTTTGGCACGGCTTGTTCTTGCTCTAGTGTTTAATACTAATTCTTTATAACACCTGTAGAATGGGAGAACAGATCTAAACACTGCATTATTTCAGTTCTTGCAAGAAATTGCACTTCATTTTAAATCAATAGTGACATGAAGCTGCCTTTATGTACAACCCCAAATCACAGGACAGTATGGAAAATGCAAATAATAAAAAAAAAAAAAAACACTGAGTTTCTTACATTGACTTTTATTACATTGCAGACAGGATGAACCTGAAATATTTCATGTTTTATCTGGTCAACTTCATTTCATTTATTACTAAACATCCATTTATGCATTTCAGGCCTGCAACACATTCCAAAAAAAGTTGGGGCAGTAAAGCATTTACCACTTTGTAATGTTGCCATTCCTCTTCACCACACTCAAAAGACGTGATTTAGTGTTTCAGCTTTTATTTTGTCCCATTCTTCCTGCAAACGCGTCTTAAGATGTGCAATAGTACGTGGTCGTCGTTGTCTATTAGGGAGAGGTCAGGATTGCAGGCAGGCCAGTCCAGTACCCGTACCCTCTTCTACCGCAGCCATGCCTTTGTAATGTGTGCAGCATGTGGTTTTGCATCGTCTTGTTGAAAAATGCATGGACATCCCTGGAAAAGATGACGTCTTGAAGGCAGCATATGTTGCTCTAAGATCTCAATGTACTTTTCTGCATTAATGCTGCCATCACAGAAGTGTAAATGACCCAGCCCCATACCATGACAGAGAGGGCGACACGGCTTCTGGACATGGTTAACATAAGGTAGTTTAAGTTGAACAGATAAAACATGAAATATCTTGTGTTCAAACTGTC
Source organism: Trichomycterus rosablanca (assembly GCF_030014385.1). Classification (NCBI taxonomy): domain Eukaryota; kingdom Metazoa; phylum Chordata; class Actinopteri; order Siluriformes; family Trichomycteridae; genus Trichomycterus; species Trichomycterus rosablanca. The sequence goes on along the minus strand of NC_085997.1, from coordinate 16,925,930 downwards.
TGCAATCAAATAAAAGTCAAAGTAAATGTAAGGAAAACTGCATTTTTATTTTGTATGCATTTTCCATACTGTCCCAACTTTTTCTGATTCTGAAATACCAAACCAACTCACTTTAAATGTCTTAATTTATCTCAAAGAACCAGAGTTGTGAAAGAAGGACTTCATGAGTATCCTTCAGTGGTCAGCACAGAGTCTTTGATATATTCTGGTCATTTACATAATACATCTAAAAGCTAACAGAACACACTTTATCTAACTACATTATATGACTATTATGCAGTCTCAATTTGCATTGTATATATTAGTGACAGTGTCTTGAGGGAAACAGTTTATTGTTTTGTGTGGCGAAAATCTCACAGTACAGGTGTTTCACCAGAGACATCCATAAGAAAGCATTTTACAGGGATCATGAAAGGCACTAGTTGTCACTTTGTAACTGTGAAGTTATGGTGCCAATTACAGGATGGTGCCAATTAAATAAAAAAAAAAACATTTTTATCTTTCCTTAAAACGCACTCCCACTATATTTTATACCAGCCTTATGATATAACTAGGGCTGGCTCGATACCACTTTTTTATGTCCGATATCGATACTGGTACTGCAAATTGAGTATCTGCCGATGCCGATACCAGTGTGATACCATAATTTCTCCTCTCAAAAAACTAAGCAGTAATAATACATGTCTCAGTGCACCATGGTTAAACTAGCTATCTAAATAACAATGCTCAGACTGTGAAACAAATATTCTAAAGGAATAAATACAGAACCTACAACATCTGTTGGAATGTATCTTTGTGTGTTATTTGCTTTACACACAAACAATGGCCCTATTTACATTGTGTTATTTACATTGTGTTATTTACATTAAGCAACAGTATCGGATCGGATTACCTGTTTTTTTTTTTCTTTCCGATATCCAATCCAGTGATTTGGGCCAATATCGGACCGACACCGATACAGAGTATTGGATCGGTGCCAGCCCTAGATATAACTGTATCAAAACTTGAAAGTTACTGAGAAACTCAGTGATCTTAAACATGACACTGTCAGAGATTTCTACCTTTCCTAAGTGAGTTAGTCTATCAGATTGCTGCCCAGCTGCTCCTTCTCAGCAGTGTTAATTTCGTTGACGAATGATTTTCGTCATAGTTTTCGTCAACGAACCTTTTTTTCATGACGAAAACGAGACGATGACTAAATAAAAACTACAAAAAAAGATAAAAACTATGACGAAATGAATCGACACTTTCGTCAACGAATAAAAACGAGACGAAAATGTTTGGCAGGGACGACATCCAATAACTGATTTAGTTTTGTGGAAGGTAGGGACAAGTTAGAAAGAGATCCAATCAGAACTACTTTAGCGTATGTGGAGGGGCGGGACAAGCCGATTAGCCATCCAATCAGTACTAATCTTTTGCAGTACCGCGTTAGGAGCACACTCGCACAAGTTTGATCTAAACCCGGGAAGACCAGACTAGCCTGTGAACTGTCTTTACTCATGGAACCAGGTTAACTCCACAATGTCAACAGGGAGAAAGAGGAGAGACGATATCTGGACACATTTCTCATTTGACGTCGTGAAAAACAAGACGATGTGTAAACCATGTGGTGCGATCTCGGGTAAAAACAAATCTGAATCAACAAACAAATCTGGCACTGCTGGCAGTATAATGGAAACATAATGTCACAGCTGCTTTTTTGGTACCCAGTTTTATAAAGAATGTAATATGCAATTTGTTATGAACAATGCATATATTTTTCAGGCAGAGCAGGCTTACTGGTCATTAATATTTTGTTATTGTTATGCTCAATAAGCAAGGTCAGTTAAATAAAGATGTTTGAAATAAGTTAAATCTGGTTTTGTGTGTATTGCACATTCAAACATTAATAATATTCCATAACAGGTTAAAAATGTTTCATTTTGTGTAAGTGTATATAATGACTTAAATAATTTAAGGGAAGTGATAAAAAAGCATTTACATTTTACACCCTTTACATTTATTATAGGGCGGCACGGTGGCTAAGTGGGTTGCGCTGTCGCCTCACAGCAAGAAGGTCCTGGGTTCAAACCCCAGGTGGGGCGGTCCGGGTCCTTTTTGTGTGGAGTTTGCATGTTCTCCCTGTGTCTGCGTGAGTTTCCTCCGGGTGCTCCGGTTTCCTCCCACAGTCCAGAGACGTGCAAGTGAGGTGAATTGAAGATACTAAATTTGTCCATGACTGTGTTCGATATAACCTTGTGTAATGAATAACTACCGTTCCTGTCATGAATGTAACCAGTGTAAAAACATGACGTTAAAATCTTAATAAACTAACAAATATGTATTTTAGTCGACTGAATCGACTGTAGATTTAGTCGACTATATTCTTATGATAATTAGTCGACTAAAACTAGACTAAAACTAAAACAATTCAGATGACTAAATTATGACTAAAACTAAATTACATTTTAGTCAAAAGACTATGACTAAAACTAAATCAAAATTTGCTGTCAAAATTAACACTGCTTCTCAGTATGGTAATCCTTATACTACCCCTTACTATGCGACTAGTGCTCAGACTAGTAAATATGGAAACGTGAATTTTCCGACTGCATCTGACTGTTAACTGTCAAGGAATAATAGTCTGTGTGGTTTGTAATGGACTGGTTCGATTATTTCCAGCTAAATGTAATCTTAATGCTACAGCAAAATGACTATGGAATAATTTTGCTAACTTTTGCACACCACTGTATGTACTGAAAGCAGTGCTAAATTACAGCTATTTGACCAAGAGAGAGAGAGAAAACATGCTTACTTTGTCTTTGCCAGCATGTGAAAGCTGGTGTCCTTTTAGCATAAAGATGCTGCAGGGTACCTTGCTTATATATTCAGTTACTTAAAATTAATCTTTATACAGACAAGCATAAACTTTAACCACCCATTTTTGTGAATGTTTGACCTCCTGGTTGATTTGGTACTTCTGTGATTTTTTTTTTTTCTTTTGGTTTTTAAAAGAACGTATAAAGCTGAGTGCAGGGAATATATTATAAGTGTACTTTTCATATGTCAGCATTAATATTCTCCTAAAAGCTGTCTGTGTCAGACTATTTTAGCATATGCAAAGATGAGGTTATGCAAAAAGTAGAGGAGGAATGAATATCACAAAAGTCGCAAAAGTAAAATATAGCAAATGAAAGTTAAGTAGTAAGAGAAACAGTCATTTAGAAGACAAGGTAATATTTAAATCTACTGCACTAATAAGTAGTTTCATTTTCAAGTACAATGAATGAATTAATGAAGTACAGATTAACATGGATACACACACTTAGGTCAATTTTATTAGCTCCTATTGGCCCCACTGCATGGATTTGTGGAAGAAAACCAGAACATCAGACAAAACCCACATGGACACAGGGAGAACATGCAAACTCCACAAAGAAAGGACCTTGCCCGTCTGGCCTGGAAATCAAGTTAAGTCAAGTTTATTTGTATAGCCCTTTTTTTTTTACAATGGACATTGTGTTAAAGCAACTATACAGACTCCAGGACCAACGGACCAAAACCCCCTGTTTAGCAAGCCGAGGGCGACAGTGGCAAGGAAAAACTCCCTTAACAATACAGGAAGAAGCCTTGAGAGGAACTAGACTCAGCAGGGACCCTATCCTCCTTGGGCGGCCTGGAGGACAACTTAAATGAACAGAATCCACAGAGATCTTCATTATTCAGTTCAGTTTGTGATAAAGTCTGCAGTCAAACCCCTGTCCTTGTTGCTGTGAGGTGACAGAGCTACCCACTGCACCACTGTGATGCTTCATAAAATCTTTAAAAACTATTAATTAACTATTATTTTTAGCATTAAAATAAACAAATGCATTTCATTAAATGGGATATACTTTATTGGTGGGCAGTCCTTACCAAAAATGTATTGTTCCTGCTGTTAACCATATAATTAATATTATTACTATTATTATTATTATTATTACTATTATTATTATTATTATTATTACTATTATTATTATTATTATTATTATTATTTTATTATTACTTTTATTACTATTACTATTATTATTATTATTATTATTACTATTATTGTTATTATTATTATTATTATTATTATTATTATTATTATAAATTTTTAAATAATTACATTTTATTTAGTAGGACCAAATTAGATTTACAAATTGTTTTTATTTGCATATCACTAAATGTTTTAACCCTTAGAAATGAGATTAAGGTTATTACTTTGGTATTAAAAAATTACTATAATAATAAATAATTAATGATAATAATAATAAAATAAATAATGAACTTGAGACATGGCCCCATAAATCCTCATTATGATTAAGATTTATCTTAGCTCGCAAGTTTGAATCTCAGCTCTTAACAGACAATGATTGGTTCATCGAAGAGTAGGAGTGCTGTTGGGGATTCCTCATAACTGCTACAATTACGACCTTTGTGTTGATCAATGGCACCTGCTCAGAGACGGGGAATAAAGGGGATTGGTGCATGACTCTCTGTATGTGATACTAATCTTCATATAAACTTGCCTCGAGCAGGTAAAAAGAAGCAACATGTCAGAGGTGGCGTGTGTTAGTCATGCCTCCCTTTGCTCAGGAGTGGATTTAAGCAGCCGTAGAAGAAGCAAAATGCAATCAGGTAATTGGATATGACTAGATGGGGTACCTCCCATGTGGGTAAATGTATTAAAAAATCTTAGCAATTTGATCTTAAATTGATCTTAGCTAGCTGACCCATCTGTGCAGCACAGCAATAACTGCATAGTGACATGACATATAAACAGGGCTAGTTTGGCTGTACCCATTAAAAAAGTACATGGGATTAATTTTTTTTTAAAGATTTTCCAATATAGTTTACATCACAGCTATAGTATAAGAAGCTAGGATGTTCGCTTTGTATCTTTCTCTACATCTCTGTCCCAAATAAAGTTAAAACATTTAATTAATTGATGTTTAAATTGTTATCTACTAAAAAGAGCTGTGGAAGATGAAGCAGAAGGTGTTTAAGCAGAAGCCTATGGCAGACTGGCTATTTAAATCCAGTGCATTATGTGTTGTCTGTTAAAAAATTAATCTAAATCAATTAAGTCTCAGTGGGACAAGCTGTCGTCTGTCTCGTTAGCTACCATCAAGCACTGTAACCAGCAGGTGCCGCTTAGCCTTGCATGTTACACAATCAAGCTAAATTTCTTACCTTTGATCAAGGTGGGAAAAGCATACACGCTTCAAAAATCATACCTTATACTGGCAAAATTATGTGGACACCTGAATATGAGTTTGTTTGACAAAATACAAAAAGCAACCACTATCCTACAAAGGCTTTCCTTAAGATTTTGAAATGTATTTGTATTCAGTCAAAAGAGCATTTCAGAGGTCAGGTACTGATGTTGGTAGAGAAAGCCTGACTTTTAGGCTCAATTCATACCAGATGTGTCCAATGGGATAGTGGACAGTGCTCTATGCAAACCACATGTGTCTTTACGGGTATATACACTGATCAGCCATAAAATTAGAACCACCTCCTTGTTTTTACACTCATTTTATCAGCTCCACTTACCATATAGAAGCACTTCGTAGTTCTAAAATTACTGACTGTAGTCCATCTGTTTCTCTGCATGCTTTGTTAGCCCCCTTTCATGCTGTTCTTTAATGGTCAGAACCCCCACAGGACCACTACAGAGTAGGTATTATTTGGGTGGTGGATCATTCTCAGCACTGCGGTGACACTGACATGGTGGTGGTGTGTTAGTGTGTGTTGTGCTGGTATGAGTGGATCAGACACAGCAATGCTGATGTAGTTTTTAAACACCTCACTGTCCCTGCTGGACTGAGAATAGTCCACCAACCAAAAATAGTCAGCCAACGGCGCCCTGTGGGCGGCGTCCTGTGACCACTGAGGAAGCTCTCAAAGATGACCAACTCAAACAGCAGCAATAGATGACCGATTGTCTCTGACTTTACATCTACAAGGTGGATTAACTAGGTAGGAGTGTCTAATAGAGTGGACAGTGAGTGGACACGGTATTTAAAAACTTCACCAATGCTGCTGTGTTTGATCCACTCATACCAGCACAGCACACACTAACACACCACCATGCCAGTGTCACTGCAGTGCTGAGAATGATCCACCACCTAAATAATACCTACTCTGTGGTGGTCCTGACCATTAAAGAACAGCACGAAAGGGGGGTAACAAAGCATACAGAGAAACAGATAGACTACAGTCAGTAATTGTAGAACTACAAATAACTTCTATATGGTCAGTGGAGCTGATAAAATGGACAGTGAGTGTTGAAACAAGGTAGTGGTTTTAATGTTATGGCTTATCAGTGCATATATAAATGGCAAAATGCTAAGTATGTATTACATTCTGTTAAAACACTATGATAATAATAATAATAATGATAATAATAATAATGATAATAATAATAATGATAATAATAATAATAATAATAATAATAATAATAATAATAATAATAATAATAATAATAATAATAATTTGTTATTGATATACATTCACTGTACAATAGAGATGTAAATTGTCAGAATTCAGTAAGCACTCTATTCACTCTGGATAAACCACATCCATCCACTTTTCATTTCTGACTGTATTCTGACAAAATTTTAAGAAACAAAGGAACAAAAAAATTTGACTCGGTTTAGTCCCAAAGCACATTCTAAGCTGCACATGAATGAATGAAATGAGACATGCGTTGCATCCGTCTGAGATGCCAACAGTTATGCTCCTCAGAGTGGTAAGCCCCCTGTCAGAACCCCCAAAGTTACTGGAAGAAGGAGGCTTCTTTTGTGAGAATGTTCTTAATTCCCTTGTGAAATTACAGAAGAAAAAGCCTTAAGGTGGGAGGTTTTTTTTACCATGTAAATGGCATTTTCGTAGTGGTACTTAAACTCTTTCCCTAATTAATTCTAAAAGAATCAAAGTCAGAGCCTTTTGAGGGGTGCCACTTAAAAGTGTTAATGTCTTTTGATTGCCTCTTTGGATTTTTCTTCCCTTTTGAATTCCTATATTATCTTATGCATTGCTAATGTGTTCCTCTGTGTGGGAGCTTTACTTACTGAAATGAATACTGGTACAGTATGGCAAAGTTTAAACACAGACGATCAAAAGAAGGGAAGGAACTTAGGTGTTTAAATAGCAGTTTATTTAAATGTATAAAATGTGGCCATAAATGAACATTCTGAACTCCTTTTATTACATACACTTAAAGTCAAAAGTTCAGAATACACTCGTAACTCGTAAAGTGTGTGTGTGTGTGTGTGTGTGTGTGTGTGTGTATGCAAACATTCAGTTGGTGGTGTCCAAATACTTTTGGTCATACAGTTGGTTGCGTCCTGATACGTTTGGTCATGCAGTTGGTGGTGTCAGACTACTTTTGACCATGCTGTTGTTGGTGTCTGAATACTTTTGGTCATGCAGTTGGTGAAGTCAGAATACTTTTGGTCATATAGTTAGTGTATACTTTTGGTTTATGCAGTTGATGGTGTCAGTTTACTTTTGGTTTATGCACTTGTTGATGGTGTCTGAATAGTTTTGGTCATGCAGTTGGTGACCTATATTATCTTATGCATTGCTAATGTGTTCCTCTGTGTGGGAGCTTTACTTACTGAAATGAATACTGGTACAGTATGGCAAAGTTTAAATACAGACGATCAAAAGAAGGGAAGGAATTTAGGTGTTTAAATAGGAGTTTATTGAAATGTAAAAAATGTAGCTATAAATGAACATTCTGAACTCCTTTTATTACATACACTTGAAGTCAAAAGTTCAGAATACACTCGTAACTCGTTGTCATGGCAATCGTGCAATTTCTGTCATTTTCACAACCTCCATCTCCTTCCTTTTACAAATCCCCTGCTCCTACTTTGTATTTGTCTATGTGATCAGCAAAAATCTTAGCTAAGCTTTGAAGTGCAGATCTTCTCAGGCATGGCATCCTTTAAGCCCATGAAGGTCTAAAGCTTGCTTGACTGTGGACAATGTCACTTGTGTTCCAGCAACTGAAGCACTGTGTTCTGACCATCTGGACAAACTTTCTCTCAAAAGATTTGGGACAGCTTTTTCTACCTGACCTTGTTAAACACTTTTGTTAAATGTACCGTTTAATGGGTGCATAAATGTAATTGGCCTTATGGAACTTAGATTACTGTATTTATACTGTGTTACCCAGAGGGTAATTTAATCTCCCACTTTCGCTGAGATCCATAAGAAAAGGCATCCAGCGTAAAAACTGTGTCTGTTATGTGAACTAGATAGAGGAGCTGACAGAAGAAAAAATAATGATAATGATAGAGCTAGAAAACTAGAGAGGTGCATTACCTGAATAAAATGTATGAGTGTGATTGTAGCTCAGCAGTGGTAAAGTATGTGGGGTGTGAATACTTTTGCTTAGCAGGTGATTCTGTGTGTCAAGTCGGGTTTATTTATAAAGTGCCTTCAAAGACCTTAAGTGTCATCCAAAGCGCTGTACAACATAATCAGAACAATAATAAAGCAAATCAATTACATAAAATACAGTAAAAGACCTGGACCGATCAGCCATAACATTAAAACCACCTCCTTGCTTCTACTAATGTCCATTTTATCAGCTCCACTTACCATATAGACGCACTTTGTAGTTCTACAATTACTGACTGTAGTCCATCTGTTTCTCTGCATGCTTTGTTAGCCCCCTTTCATGCTGTTCTTCAGTGGTCAGGACTCCCAGGACCACTACACAGTATGGTGGTGGTGTGTTAATGTGTATTGTGCTGGTATGAGTAAATAAGACACAGCAGCGCTGATGGAGTTTTTAAACACCTCACTGTCACTGCTGGACTGAGAATAGTCCACCAACCAAAAATATATCCAGCCAAAAGTGCCCCGTGGGCAGAATCCTGTGGCCACTGATGAAGGTCTAGAAGATGACCAACTCAAACAGCAGCAATAGATGAGCGATCGTCTCTGACTTTACGTCTACAAGGTGGACCAACTAGGTAGGAGTGTCTAATAGAGTGGACCGTGAGTGGACACGGTATTTAAAAACTACAGCAGTGCTACTGAGTCTGATCCACTCATACCAGCACAACACACACTAACACACCACCACCATGTCAGTGTCACTGCAGTGCTGAGAATGATCCACCACCTAAATAATACCTGCTCTGTGGTGGTCCTGTGGGGGTCCTGACCATTGAAGAACAACGTGAAAGCAGGTTAAAAAAAGCATGAAGAGAAATAAATGGACTACACTCAGTAATTGTAGAACTTCAAAGTGCTTCTATATGGTAAGTGGAGCTGATAAAATGGACATTGAGTATAGAAACAAGGAGGTGGTTTTAATGTTATTGCTGATCAGTGTATCAAATGGTAAATAAAACAGTTGGCACAGAAAAAGTTAAAATGCTAAAACCCAAAAGCCAGAGAAAACAAATAGGTCTAATAGTTGGATTTAAAATGATCAGTTGTAGGGGACGCCTTAATAAAAAGTGGCAAGCACAGAGAAAGCCTGGTCACCTTTGGACCTCATCCGAGTGCGCGGGACAGTTAAAAGGAACTGGTCAGAAGATTAGACATGTAGGATGGGGCTTCATTGTGGGGAGTCTTAAATACAATTAAAAGAACCCTAAACTCTACACAGTATTTTACTGGGAGCCAATGGAGGGAGGCCAGGATCTGTGAAATGTGCTCCCATTTCTTCTTTCTTTGTTCCAGTGAATAACCGAGCAGCTGCTGTTTTGCTCAAGCTGCAAACGGGATAAAGTGGACTCTTAGATCCCAAGATAAAGGGAATTACAATAGTCGATTCGAGAGGAGATAAAAGCAGGGGTAACAGTCTCCAAATCTTTAAAAGACAGGATGTTTTTTTTTTAGTTTGCTGATAGTTTCCAGCTGATAACAACTTCCTCTCACTACAGTGTTTATTTGTTCATTAAATTTGAGTTCGGAATCAAAGATGATACCCAGATTTCTCAAGTGGCTGTGTACACTTGCAGAGAGTGGTCCCATCTTGTTAGCTATTGAAGTGGTGGCATTGGTATGGCCAAATATGATGACTTCTGTTTTGCCATTGTTTAACTGAAGGAAGGTTTTTGACATCCAGCATTTAACATCCCTAGGACAGTCCAGAATATGGTTCATGGCATTGTCGTTGTCAGAGGAAGGTAAAGCTGTGTTTCATCTGCGTAGCAGTGATAAGAGAAGTGTGTCTGTGTGTGTGTGTGTGTGTGTGTGTGTGTGTGCAAACGTGCAGTTGGTGGTGTCCAAATACTTTTGGTCATACAGTTGATTGCATCCAAATACTTTTGGTCATGCAGTTAGTGGTGTCAGAATACTTTTGGTCATGTCGTTGGTGGTGTCCAAATACTTTTGTTCATGCAGTTAGTGGTGTCAGAATTATTTTGGTCATGTCGTTGGTGGTGTCCAAATACTTTTGGTCATGCAGTTAGTGGTGTCAGAATTCTTTTGGTCATGTCGTTGGTGGTGTCCAAATTATTTTGGCCAAAAGCTGTATACAGGTCATGTCATCCACGTGACGGACGATGTAGAGTTGGAACAGCGTTGATATCTTGCTGATATCTCTGATAATAATGAGACTAATGAATAACAATAGTGTGATTGCCTACTGCAATCATACAAATAATAACAATAATAACAATAATAATGACAATAATGACAATAATAATAATAATAACAATACTAATGACAATAATTATAATAATAATGACAATATTAATAATAACAATAATAATGACAATAATAATAATAATATAACAACAACAGCAAACAACAATAATAATAATAATGACAATAATAATAATAATAATAATAACAATAATAACAACAATAACAATAATAATAATAATAATAACAATAATAACAATTTCAATCAAAGAATAAAAAAGTTACACTATAAGGCCAAAGGTGCTTGGACATCTTTGTTTTGCAGAGTAGTAACCTATGTACTTGAATACTAGTTACATCCAGGGCAATGTTAGCTAAGGGGTTAAGCCTTAGTAATCTGAAGGTTCCTGGTTCAAGCCCCACTACTACTAGGTTGTCACTGCTAAGCCCTTGAGCAAGGCCCAAATTGTATTCAGTCATAATTTTAAGTCGCTTTGGATGAAAGTGTCTGCCGAATGCTGCAAATGTAAACCATTAGACTGTATAATGCAACCATATTACTGATTTATTTTTTGTGACATTCTGAGTCCTTTGGTCTGAGAATTTTGTTTTGTTTATGGTTATCTAGCCATAGTGATGACAAGGATGCAATTTAAAAATGCAATTTAAAAATGCAATCTTTATGGTATAGGACATGACATGGTCATTTGTGGTTTCATGTAATAGCACAAAAAAAATATATGAAAACACGTCCTTAGGCTGTCAGATAATTATTGCCTTCTCAAAATTCCAAAGAAAATGTGTTGCTGATGTTATTGCCCTGTCTTGGCATGATGATGAGACTATTGCGTGTGTGTTTTTTAGCAGCACTTTAGCTGCACATAACCCCTCAGATGTCTGCCTTTTATATTCTCAAAGTTAAATTGTCCCCAAAATAAATGTCCCTGGTGAACCCAATGATCTATTCTACACATCATTTATACTACCAGCTTGGTAGCACCATTTAAGAAAGGTTCCTTCTTGTTCCAGCATGACTATACCCCTGTGCATAAATGAGGTCCATAAAGAGGTGGTTTGACAAGTTTAGTAAGGAGGAAAATATTAACTTAATATCCTTGTTTACATGCAGAATGATAATCCAGTAATAATCTGAGTAATAGCTTAATCGGAATAGAATATGTCCATGTGAACACCTCATTTGGAACAGATTAGTCTGATTGAGGCCATTCTGAATCAAGCCTCTTTGTGCTCCTGGAGCCATGTTTACATTCCACGCCCCTCTCTCCAGGAGCACATGTTGGAGAAGGTTTGTTTAGGCTGTTAAGCCTACGCCTCCTCTCTTCTGATTGGACTGAAGCCAACGAACCACAGTTGCTCCTCGTTTTAGGTAAAATGCTGAAGGTATTTAAGGAAGCAGATGTATTTGGCAGAGGCTATTTTGACTTTTCATGATTGTGGCTTGATGCTCATGTTGGTTTGTCATGCTTTTGGTTTTGTCATGTTCAGAAGTCTTGTTAAGTGTTAGTCCTGTTCATGTTCTTTGTTAGCTTAGATTAGAGTTTAGGTTTGTCAATTAAATTAGCAGTTAGCTTAGTTCATGTGTGTGTTTAGCTTAGCAGTTAGCATAGTTTGTGTGTACCTCTGTCACGTTAGCCCAATTCGTTACACCATGTAATCAAAAAGTTAAAGTACGTTCAGCGCATGTGCACTTGCATCATAGCAGAAGTTTACTAATCTCAACATGGTGGGAGTGAAAAACTGGTCTCCAGAAGAGACTAAATTTATGCCACAAACTTTAAAAGACTAATTATTAAAAATAATTAGCAGGATGAACAGCCGTAAAGCACTCAATACCGAGTTGTTCAGAAAAGTATTCGAGCAAGTGACAAACCGTGGGTTCAAACCAACTACTGAGCAAATTAAAAACAGATGGAATGTTGCAGAACATGGCATCTCACTCTTGACCCTTCTTTAATAACCGAATGTGAAGTACATTTTTCTAAGCAAATAATAATAAAGAATGATTTAGAAATGAAGGACCTTGTACACCGACCAGGCATAACATTATGACAACTGACAGGTAAAGTGAATAACACTGATTATCTCTTCATCACAGCACCTGTTAGTGGGTGGGATATATTAGGCAGCGAGTGAACATTTTATTCTCAAAGTTGATTTGTTAGAAGCAGGAAAAATGGGCAAGCGTAAGGACTTGAGCGAGTTTGACAAGGGCCAAATAGTGATGGCTAGACGACTGGGTCAGAGCATCTCCAAAACTGCAGCTCTTGTGGGGTGTTCCCAGTCTGCAGTGGTCAGTATCTATCAAAAGTGGTCCAAGGAAGGAACAGTGGTAAATCGGCGACAGGGTCATGGGCGGCCAAGGCTCATTGATGCACATGGGGAGCAAAGGCTGGCCCGTGTGGTCCGATCCAACAGACGAGTTACTGTAGCTCAAATTGCTGAAGTTAATGCTTGAAGGTTGCATTATATGCACATGAATTATATGAAGACGACACAGTACCATAAAGGTATGGCAATAATGTCCCATATTTTAAATATACAAGTCTTATCATCTATATCAAGTCCTATATTTTACATTAATGTTACATCATAGGTGAAGTTAAAATTTTGCATACATTTGTCCAGATGCTTTGATAAGTAATCCTAAAACGCATCTTTTGTGAACTAAAAGCTCCTAAAAATGCACGACAAACGAGAGTTAAGTTCATACATGACCTTGTGCTTAAAAACATGCAACAATTATGCCCCCACTCTTGCTTCTTTCTTTGTCCATGTAATCAGCAACAAACATCAGTCAAGCATTAGGGTGCTTGATTGACTGTAAACAGTGTAACCCATGTTGCAGCTGCTTCTAATATATAATAGATATATATTAGTAATGGCTCGTGTAATGACCATTTCAACAAATTTACTCTCAGCATAGCGTAACAATCTAGATTTTTTTTCCTGACAGCTTCAAAAGACCACATTTACATACAATTTGTCATAAGGCAAAGTCAAACTAGTCCTAAAACAAAGTGACCCAATACTTACAGAAGGTAACGCCACAAAGTTAAATAGTATTACAGAACTTTCTATATATTGCATTTTTAAATGCCAAGACTGCTATGATATATACACAGTCGAGTCACATTATTACGACCACCAGCTAACATCCAGAGTAACCGCAGTGTGCAGCACAGACAGCAGCTAGACGGACTGAGACTGACTCAATAAGATCCCGGTATCACAGGTATCTGGAGCCATGCTGACTGCAGTGCATCCCACAGCTGCTGAATGGTGCGTGTGGGAGGATCCATAGAGTGAACATGACGATCACGGTGATCCCACAGATGATCAATTGAGTTCAAGTCTAGGGAATTAGGGGGTCAGGGTAGTACTTAGAAGTCTTGGTCATGCTCTTCCAAGCAATGTCGGACATTTCTAGCCGTGTGACGTGTCGCAATGTCTTGCCGGAAGATCCTATCCACCCCAAGGAAAGACAATTTTACCCATGGTACTTTCACCCATGGCAGCAACATGGAATATGTGTGCAGACAGCTTATCGCACACCTTATATATCCACCTAGCCAGCTTACATTTGACATTTTTAGCATTTAGCAGACACTTTTATCCAAAGCGACTTACAATACTGTGACAGTACATTGTCTAAGCAGTTGAGGGTTAAAGGCTTTGCTCAAGGGCCCAACAGTGACAACCTGGCAGTGGTGGGGTTTGAACCGGTGACCTTTTGATTACTAGTCCAGTACTCTAACCGCTATGCGCAGCCGCCATCGAAAGTAGGAAGTGGTCATGATCATGTGGCTCAACTGTGTATGTTCTGTACATAAATTTGTAATCATTTTAATTGTACACGGTTTCTGTCTGCAACTGAGCCAACAACCCATTTTAGACTTCAAATTTTAGGATTTACTTCATCCCAACCCCTCAAAGTCTGCACTGAGATTAACTGGTGCACTAATCAAACTTGAGGTACTGAGACCAAACCACTTTCATGATGTAACTCTCTGAAAGAGTTACAAGTTGCAAGTTACAAGACATCTGCAGGTGTCATAGCAATGTCACGTCAATGTCATGTTAATGTATTATCACTCAAAACAGCTAGACTTTAACTCTTTCTGTGGCTTTTTCAAAGCTGTCACATTACCTGACATGTTGACAATGTTGATAACTGTCAGTTATATAAACATATTTGCTACTATTTTTGTTGTGACAGGTTTTATTTATGATAATGTTTTATGCAAATATACAGCAAGGAACTGCTACAGTATAGTAAACATGTATTATTATTATTAATCTTATATTTATTAAATTTCCCCTTTCAATTCTCTTACCAATAGTTAGGTATCACATGCTAAGAGCCACAAACTGCCATCCGTGATCAGCCACCCCCTGTGCAGCCTCTTCTACTGACCAGCAGAGGTCGTAATTCCTGCACTGACACAGAACCCTGCTTTGTCCACTGTTCCACCCTCTTTATATTATCTATTAGTAATCAGTTATTTAGCTGATAAAAGTAGAAGGAAAAGATTTTCTATTGTATTTTGTAAATTCAAACACATTTAGAATTTGATGCCTGCAACACACTCCAAAAAGAGTTAGAGGCAGATAAGAATAAAAACTTTACTTCACATTAAGCAGGTAAATAGGTAACAGGTGAGGAAATCATGATTGGGTATACAATGAAGAGCCAACAAAGAGTCTTTACAAGCAATGGCAGGTTGTGGCTCACCACTTTGTGCCAAACTTCAGGATACAATTTTCAATTAATTTAAAAAGAGCTTTTCACGATGCACCATTTACTGTTCATTATATTGCGAAAGATTCAAGGAATAAGATTAGATATCAGTCCGTGTAGGGCAAAGCCAGAAACCACTGTTGAGTGTGCATTACCTTTGAACTCTTAGATGGTATAGCATAATAAACCGCTTTACAAAATGTTCCAACTTCTTTGGAAATGGGTTTGTAATACTGATAATTATTTTACAATTTTATTTATAATTATTTTCAGCTTTATTAAATGTATTAAGCATTACAAATAAATAAATTACAAATAAATATAAATTCTGAGACTACTACAGAGCTACTTACTATACATTTGTTAACTAAGCTCATTTTTGACAGTTTTTGGACAAATAAACCCTCTTGTCATTGCTGGCCTAGATTCCTATTCACATAAATGCAATACATAAACAATATTTGCACCCATTAATCAAATGATGAGGATTATTATTATTATCATCATTATTATATAACTTCATGACTTGCCATTGCCAAGTTAAAATAGAAAGTATTTACATGTCCTGCACAGCAGTGCTCAGCAGGGGTGCCATGTATTTGCTCTGCTTTAAATCAATAACACTTTGGCCTTGTATATAATACATGCAGCACCCCAGAACACAGTTTGTAGCTCCATATGTTCCTGCCTCTATCCTTTCCAGCCATTCATTGAAACATACCAGCAGATGTGTACACCAAAGCCTACCAAGCCCCTCTGACATGTGCAGTCACTGGCTACTTCTGTTCACTTACCAGTTGTGGATTGTTTTAACTGTTTGGTAATTTTTTTAATATAGAGGGACAAGCAGGGGCGGCTCGTTCCTTAGGGCGATCGGGAAGAAATTTTTCTATCACATTCAACCAGTGTTAAACTAGCTGTGACTGTTCTGGACAGTCTGTCTTGCCTCGGAATATCGTAGTCCAATCAGCGTCGAGTTGTGTTTCGTACAGTACCGCCCCTTTTGGGGCGACTGCAGTCTAACTGAAAATCGCCCCGGATTGCTCTCATAGACTCATGTTAAAGCTCTTTTTTTCGAACTGCAGGCACTGCAATGCATTTTGAATAACTTCCGGGGAAGGCACGCACTTACGTCCTTGCGTCACACGTAATCGTTCCTTATTTTGAAACTAAACGTGGTGTTCTGTATTTTTATCAGTGGGAGAGAAATGCTGCAGATTAGACTGAGACGGGGCGATATGTATAAAACAGAAGGAAACTGCTGCTACCGTGGGAATTAAAAAGCGTTTGGTTATTATTTTAAGTAGTGTTCACTTTTAGTCTTAGTAACACCGTGTGGGCGCAGGGATATCAGCATAACAACCTGTTATTACTTCACTGTTTGAGTAGTGCAGTGGGTAGAGCGCGTCGCGTGTACTCTTCCGCCCTAGGTTCGAATCTGAAGTAAAGTAACACAAGCAGGGCTGGCACTTTTCTCACTGCCCCCTAAGCAACGCAGTCCAGAACCGGGGCTGCATGTCAGTGTGAAGATGGATTATGTAAAAATATTGTTTGCACTATTGAGAAAAAATGTTACATGATGTTCTTTATGTTGTTTTGTCTAAAATATGGTTCTGATTTATTATTATAAAGAATAAAATAATAAATGTTAAACAGCCTAAATAAAACATTTTGATCATGTTCCTATGACTGTGTAAGACTTGTTATATTTGTATAGGTGCAAACCTAACCGCCTACCCCCCGCTCCCGCTCAGGTAAACACCCGCCATACCACCCCGCACCCTATGCCTTCCACCAACCCATCAGCCCAGGGTGTTCCTTATTTCCAGTTCTGAAAGTTGGCAACCCTAATTGGAGCAGCTAGCGATCTCGTCAACATGACTACCATGACCTCAGGATCTGCTGCACCTAAAATAAAATGCTGATGATGACTGAATTAAATTGTTAGTGTGAAGGCTTTATTTAATTTTATGATTAATGGTAAAGCTGGTCTCTCCACATGTTCAAAGTTATTTGTGAGGGCAAACTGACAGATGACTTAAGATGTTAATTATTTAAGCTTTAACCCATTGAACGGGTCACCTTGGCCGTCATCGCAACAATTGCCCCCCCTGAGAGATTTGGCAGGAGCCGCCACTGGGGACAAGATACAGTTTGTTACTTGTTTTTTACCTTTGCTCATGTCAGCACCTCCGCCAGACAGCAGGCATTGTTATTGCAGCAGGAAAAAGGTAACTACTCCCTATCCAGCTTTTCTTCCCTCAGACATTACCATGTGTCTCCTAAGAGCTTAACCAGGCCAGAGGCACTGCTAGCACCTTACACCCCTGAGTAGCTTGTTATGGACTAAAATTAACACAACACAATTACTATGGACAGCAAAAATAAATAAATAAATAAATAAAATAAATAAATAAATAAATAATAATAATAAATAAAAAAATAATAAAATAATAAAATAAATACATAACAATTAAAGTAATTAAAACAAATACTGTTAAATATTATTGAGTCTGTAAATTTAAATGTTGACAAAATAAGTTAACTTATTTTTACATTATTTACAGACTCCTGTCTTCAATTTTCCAAAAGATAATGAGGTGAATGTTTACATTATAGTGGAAATATATATATAGACAGACAGACAGACAGACAGACAGATAGATAGCTATTAATTAGCTAAAACCTGTTTTCATGGCAATATAAAAGAATGGTAGCATGTACAAAACCACCGTTAACCAAAGCATACAATTTGACGGCACAGTGGCTTCGATCGGGGCAGTCTGAGTCCTTTCTGTGTGGAGTTTGCATGTTCTCCCCATGTCTGCGTGGGTTTCTTCTGGAAGCTCTGGTTTCCTCCCACAGTCCAAAAACATGTAGTCAAGTTAATAGGAAACACTGAATTGCCCTATAGGTGAATGTGTGTGTGTGTGTATGTGTGCCCTGCACCCATTGAAAAGCTGGGATAGGTTCCAGCACACACACCCAACCCCGTGACCCTAACTGGATAAATGGTTAAGAAAGTGAGTGAGTGAGTGAGTGAGTGAGGAAGTAAGTATACAATTTGAATAACTACTTTTAAAGTGGACAAAATCAAGCTGATGTAGATGTGCCAGGACATCAAAACAAGAGGTTCATGTCCAAAATTCTAGCACTGTGTGAGATTTAAAGTCATTTTTCAAAGAAAAGTAGGCTAAAATTCCTCCAGAGCTGATAGAAGTCATTACTGAAACCAGCTATTAAGCTAAGAGGACGAATACACTAAGGTGCACACAGGTCGTGCTGAAAACCTGAATTGTTCTGGAACAAGAAAGACCCTGAAAGAAAATTATGTTCAAAAACTGTGATGTGTCTGATACCTGCAGGATTTGCTGGAAATGTTTTTCCTTTTTCTTTTTTTCCTTCCCTGTCTGTGTAGTTATTTGTGAGCCATTTGCTTTGGCTTTTATGTGTCTAAAACCTATTTTATACAGCATTTTGTGTACCTAAGAAGTCTGACAAGTAAGACAGCACGCTTTATCCACTGTGTGTAGGTATTGAAAATGTCAATGCAAACTAGGTAAACAGATGCATATCCATTCTGTATTTTTGTTTTGGGTTGCCATTTCCTATTGAAGAGCCTACACAAGGTTGGAAACATGCCTTTACTTAATGTTTCTGTTATATCATGTTTAATGAGACAGAATCAGAATTTAGGGGGAATTAACTTATTGACAGTGCTGTATTTAAATACACAGTACAACAGAACATCAACATGTAGAATCAGCCAAATATTAGCTTTAGCCTCAGGGCTCTAGACTAACTTTTTGCACTGGTTGCACTGGTGCGCCTAACTTTTTTTCTTAGGTGCACCAGCACAAAAGTTAGGTGCACCCAAATTTTCAACCGCATCGCATTCAACACAGGTTCACTTTTTTTTTTTTTTTTTTTTTTAAATCGCTGTCCATATAGGCAATATTGACTTGTAAATGATTAACTAACAATCTGGTCAACATGGCCTCGTCTGATGATCTGTTTGCTGCTGCCTGCCGCTGAAAGGCAGTGGGGAGAGGGGACATTCGAGCAGTGCATTTATCGTGGCATGTAATGTGTTTTATAGATGCATTGTGCTTTTTCAGCCTTTCAATTCGAAATGTATTAGAACCAGTCACAAATACACTATTGCAGGCCATGGTCTTCCCATGCTCTTTACAGTTAATTATAGTATTATAGTCTAATTATAGTACACTATTATAAAAATTATAAAAATAATAATAGAGTAAATGTGTGTGCATGTATGTGTGTATATTTAAAATTATATGTACAGTATATATATTTGTGTGTGTGTGTGTGTGTGTGTATGGGGCTCTAGCGTGTTAGAGTGTAATCTTAAATGCAGTGCATTATATTATCGGCTTTACTGTATCTTTTACACAGAATCGCTTGCGGTGCACTCACTGTGTATTTTGATTATATGTATTCTAATATTTCATGGTCTTTTAGTTATTTTTATATTTTATTTAACGAAAATATTGTCGTGTTTTTACTTTCGCTATCGCGGCACTTTATCGTTAGCATTAGCCACTTGCTACTAGAGGGTCGGCTCACCTAGTCACTGTCCGGGATGTTACGGGTCTTTTGCTGCGTGTGGTGGTGGAGGTGTGGGAATAAAGGCACACAACAGGGTAGAGTCACTTCAAGAGTCACTTTAACTGTTTAGTCAGGACTTCAGTGAGCGTAACAACACTTTAGACTGCCTAGCTCCAGCACCCGAACTTCAGTTCTAGGGCCATCCGACGAGTCTCATATACAAAACTAACTGCAGAACGTCCGAACGCACATGTATAAACCGGGTGCTGCATTCTGATTGGCTGAGCTGAATGTCGCTCACATATCGCTGCTACAATATTGTCCCGACCCCCTCACTATCTCTGATTGGTTTAGACCATGATATTGGCCTGATGTGTGTCTGTTGTTGAACCTGAGACTTAAGTTTTCAGAGTTGCGGAGACCGTTTTTTTTCCCCTCTAACGGCTGGTCGCACCGGTGCGACCTCAGATTTTTTTTAGTGTTTCATTATCCATACTTTTAACTAAATGACTGTTGTTTGCACATTAAAAATAACTGGCATTCTTTATCCGTATAATTGCAGGACTTGTCTTTCTTATACAATTTGCTCATCTAACAGCTCTTGCATAAGATGAAAAGATCAGGGTCATCTGCCTCCACCTCGTTCATCTACAAAAGGATGCTATTTATTGTCTTTGTCTTTCAAAGTTCTCTTTCATAACAAAGCTTTGCTCATGACACACATTTCCTTCTCTGTAATTCTGAGGCTAATTATTTTAAATGTCAATTTCTGTGATTTCATTTATTCTGCATGAGCATACAGCATGGAAAGGTGACACAATTAGAGAGGACCTGGTTTCATTTCTCTCTTCTGGCCCTGTGTCTGTGTGGATCTTCTTTTAAGTACTCCCCAGAAATGCTCCAAACATTTTTCTCCAAGATATGAGAGAATGGATGTCTGGCCTTATGCCTAGTATTTTTATGATGCCAGAAGCATTGTAACCCTGACTAAGTTCAAGCAGTTAGTGAACATGAACAAATAAATGAATTATTTAGAATATCAGGGTTGTCCAGTTATATCCACAAGAGCTCTACGTTTTTTTACCAACCAGGCTTAAGCTACACCTATTACAATGTCTTTGAAGACCAAGTGCTTTTCACTAAATAGACAAAGCTCATGCCTGGTAGATATGATGTACTAGAATTCCAGAGGTGGAAAGTAACGAAGTACATTTACTCGCGTTACTGTAATTGAGTAGTTTTTTTGTGTACTTGTACTTTTTTGAAGTAGATTTTACAACCAGTAATTTTACTTTTACTTAAGTATGTTTTGTATTAAGAATTGTAATTCGCTACATTTTAAATAACATCCGTTACTCAGTAAAAAAACGCTAAAAAATCGCATCTGGGAAACTAGCAGCGTTTCAGGCAGCGAGAGGCACTACTGGATAACTATGACAGCTCTGATATGAATACCAATGATGAACAATCATGCAAATTTTGCTACCTTGCCTTAAATGTAGGCCTAATTCAAACAACACTTAAATGAGAAAAAAAGATTGTTGTCAAAAGTATACAAATTCACAAGTATATTTTAATAACAAAAATAGTTTAAAATAATTGCAATAAATCATCTGTTGTATAACTTGTAGCCAAACTGGGCTTACATTTCAAGCATAAAAAACATAAGAAACACAAAAACAATGTAGTAAAATTTACATAAATTTGCATTCAGGGCAAGTATGCATAAAAAAAAAAGAAGTTATTTGACTTTTGAAGGTCCGCTCGGTAATACGTGATAGAGAAAAAACTACAGGGAGGAGACATTCTGTGGTTGCATTTCATTTAGTTTCAGAAAAATCCTCTCTTGTGCAGAGATGTGCCTGTGTTTGTTTCTGCTAAGCGGAATGGGTGGATTACCGCCTACAAGAACTGCGCACAAATAGAAATATATATATATATATATATATATATATATATATATATATATATATATATATATATATATATATATATATATATATATATATATATATATATAACGGCTCCCAGAGGCGCGACTCGGTTTCTTACATTCATTTTAAAGGGTCGTTCAATAGAATTGGATCGTTTGCGAACGACCCATCACCAGTGGTTATACAGTTTGAAAACGTTTTATGGAATGGTCTGTACTAAAATGACACATTACACATCCCTAAATGTTTTAAATGTTCTGTCAACATGTTTTTTTCTATTATATTTTAATTAAAAACAACTATTGTGAGATTATTACACAAGAGACACCCTCTCCTGTTAAAAAAGTAACTAAGTAACGTTTAACGAGTACATTTTAAATGAGTTACTTTTTACTTTTTACTTGAGTAGATATTTAGACTAGTAATTTTATTCGTACTTCAGTAAAAATTATTCATTAAAGTAATAGTACTTTTACAATATTTTAGTACTCTTTCCACCTTTGTAGAATTCACACAATTTGTGAATTGTACTGTACATTCCTGACATAAATACATACAAATGTAGTAAGAAAGTTCTGTACTGCATGCTTTGATGACACAAAAAGTCTCATAAAAGCATCCAGTTTCTAGTCATTATTCATTAATGAAGAAATCATGAAACAGTGGAGAACCTTTCCAGAAGTGGCTGGCCAACCAAAATTTGTGAAGAACCCTAACCAGGAGCTCACAAAATAACTCAGCTAAACAGTTACAGAACTCTAGGCCTCACTTTTCTCAGATAAGAACAATGTATACAAATTTCTGATAAGAAAGGCACTGGGCCAAAATAGCATCTATGGGAAAAAGCAGAACACAAGGCTCATCTCACATTTGGCAAAAACATCTATATAAGCTCTTAGATTTTGGAATTTGTAATGGTTGCATGGTAGATATGATGCACTAGAATCCACACAATGTTTGTGAATTGTACTGTACATCCCTGACATAAATACATACAAATGTAGTAAGAAAGTGCTGTAGTGCTTGCTTTGACACAAAAAGACTGCACTGAGAATGACAAAAATACATTTCACCTGTCAGAAGTAACAACAGATAACATGCCAAGCAAAGTTTAGCTTGAATGCCTTCCATCTAGACATCTAGATGAAACAAAATCACAAGTTCTCCCTACAAGTGCATTACTCCTCACATCAACTACTGCATTGACATTACTGCTGCATGGTTTCCACTACCTGTTTTCTGTAATGCCACTGTCATGATCAAATATACATAAAAAAAGAAGAAACACATTAAATCCAGATGGGTGACAATCCAACTTATATTGGATCGCATATATGCTACACATCTGTAACTGTACTAGATAAACTAGATGATTTTATCAGACTAAGGTATCCTATTACTGTTTAACTGGGTTAAGATTCACAACATTTATATACTCTTCAAACCATTAATGACCTTACATGCAAAGAAAGTGTGATAGAAATTAATATGACTAAGGGACTTTTTATAATCATATAATTGTTGTTTCACATATTTAGTAATTATTAAGTGTAGGATGTAAAACACATATTGAGTAAGACGGTTTTTAGAGTGCTGCGACCAAGGTCACGGAAGAGAACAGAACAACCAGATAGAATGTGCAAACAGAAACATAACAAGGATGTAAAAACAAAGTATATCTAAGAAAGACAAGCTATCACATCACAAGACCAGAATTATTTACAACATAGCAGACTCTGTGGCACTATGGCACCAAGATGTATTTTCTTATTTTTGAATAACACATGTGTATGTTTCATGACATCCTCTTGATGATTCTCTTGTGTCCGACTCCGAGGAGGAGGGGTTGGCAAAAGGGTATAAAGGACCTATGTAAAATTACTTAGTAGTTCTAAGAATCTCTCGTGTCTGAGTTTGCTTTCTCACACAAAAGTTCTACCACAAAAGCCACTCCCATCAAGATAAACATGTTTAACTGAGCAAGTGATGAGTCATAAAAACTTCATATTCATCTGTAGTGAGGAGGGCATGTAGTGCCAAACCATTGTGCCTGTACATCCATAGCATTACAGAACCACCAGACTGTATCACTGATCAAGCATTTAGGCTTGGAAAAGCTGTTCTCTGTTCTCCTAGTATATGCCTCTCATGCACTTTTCCACATTTGGAGCCCATGGACAATGACTCAAATGCTTTTAATTTGTGCTTTAAAAGACAAATGAATAAAAGTAAATTTATGGACCCCAAAACAAGATGGTGACATGATAAAAAGAAAAAGCCCAGGACTAAAATAAAATAGTGTTATTTGCACAACAGCATTCCGAAAACAAGCAATGTGTATAGCTTGACCCATACAGAATAATTCATGTTATTTACTGTATATTGTATAACCACAGCACTAGCTCTAATGTCAGTAATTTATCAGAGCAACATATTTAACACCTTGCGCAGTGTGTACAGCATGTTACAGAAATAACCACCTGTAAACTGTAAGCATCTGATGCAATCCACTGCAAAAGAAAACAATACAACTGAAATGGGACTAGATCTGTTTCTAATCTTAGAGTCTTAGGGTGTCTCTTGAGAACAATTTTTTTTAAATTCTAAATTAGATAAAGTAAATTGGCACATGCAACTCATTCAGTCTGAGAGGAAACACATAAAACAAAATAAAGTAAAAATATAGTAATAAATATAAGCATATATAAGCATATTTGCAACAAGATGCAGAGTGTGGGTTCAAAAAGCTTGAAATGGAGTTGGGATAAACAATCGTCAAATTTGTGATCTATGTAATCTATGTATTAAGCATCAATTTAACAATGATTAAGCTGGTAGATGTACAGTGCTGTAAAAAAGTATTTGTCACTCATTCATCATATATGTTAGATAATCACACCATTACTGGTACTATCAGACACATGATAACTCAAGTAAACACACACACACACAGTTGTATATGGCTGATATATGTACATCAACCATATACGCATGGCTGGATTACTGACCGGGCCAGTGGGGCCAGCGCCCAGGGGCCCTTGAGGTCAGGGGGCCCCGGGGGGGCCCTGGCCCAAAACATTTTGCGATGCCTATCAACATTTATGATACAATATATTTTTATTTCCGAGGGCCCTCCATTTTAAGGATCCTCTGACTATTAGGGACTTTGACCCCAGGGCCTCTTGGGGGCCCTAGCCATGCTTTTGGGGCCCCTAGCCATGCTTTTGGGCCCTAGCCATGCTTTTGGGCCCTAGCCATGCTTTTGGGCCCCTTATGAAAATGGATGAGGCGTTGTGGCACTGCTCTGACTTCGACTTCTGGCTATTAGGGGTCCTAGGAAAGAGGGGGCATATTTTTAGAGGGCCCTGGTTATGAGAGCCCCTACCAGGGGGCCCTAGAGAAGAGCAGGGCATACCATTAGAGGGCCCTTGATCATGAGGGCCCCTGCTATGGGGCCCTTGACTTCCATAGAAGTCGTTTACCATGGCTCCTTGACTTTCTAGGGACCTACAAAGTAGTAGTAGTAGTAGTAGTAGTAGTAGAACTTTATTGTCACTATAAATTGCAACAAGTACAATTACAGCGAAATTAGCCATCCAAAATTAGCCGTCCAAACATTCAATATGACAGGGGGGGGGGGGACAGGACGGGAAGACAGGATAAGAAACAAGAAATAATAAACACATTGGGAGGATAGGAGATAAAAAAAAAACAGCAACCAGATTGTGCTCCCTGAGGAGCACATTATGGTAACACGAAAAAAAAGCTCCTTAAGCACACAAGCACATGTAAACAAAACATAACATAGTCACACAACCAGCCACGGGTAGGGATGAGGGGATCAAGAGTAACCAACTGCGACAAGCAGCCATCTGGTGATTCGCAGCCAAACCAGCGCGCACTACAGACCTGTCCTGCCGTGTTGGTGGAATTAAGCTAAGAGTGGAAAACGTTGGGTTGGGGGTTGGGGAAATAATCTGTCAGTCATTCATTCCCGTAGCAAAAAGTCTGTACAAAGTTCGCGATAAGATGGCGTTTGCCCAAGGGCCCAGACTATCTTTAATCCGTCCTTGCATATACGTACAACTAAATCAATCATTTATCCACATTTTTCCAAAACTGATGTAATCGCTGTCTAAGTAGTGCGTTCAAATAACCTTACTTATAAGTTGATGACTTATTAGAATCCTCTCTACTTAGGCAGCTGCCTATGTAGGCAGTACGACAGCAAGGCTGCTCACTAGGTTTTCGAACAGACCCAATAAATGGAATGATCATTAACCAGCTGCATTTTGTGTTTACTTGCGATGTCTTTCTCTTATAACAATATTAGTTGGAATATATGAAAACATTTAATGTAGCAATTGAGAAACTATAAGAATATAAGAAATTGGGTGAGGGGCTACTTTTTCTCCTGTATACGTGCACTATATATGATGTTATTAAAAAAGCAAAGAAGTAACACTAGCTTGAGAGCAAAAGTCCAGTTTATTGACATATTTCTTAAGGGAATAGTAAAATGCAATTGAGTTGAGTTTCAATTGAGAAGCTGTTTACTGTAAAATGTTCTTGCTGTAAGTACTTACCAGGCATAGATTTGAATTTGAAATGTCAAACTAAAACGAGATGTTCAATTCTTACTTCTTTCAGCTTTGAGATATCATACACCAATCAGCCATAACATTAAAACCACCTCCTTGTTTCTACACTCACTGTCCACACTTTGTAGTTCTACAATTACTGACTGTAGTCCATCTGTTTCTCTGCATGCTTTGTTAGCCTCCTTTCATGCTGTTCTTCAATGGTCAGGACTCTCCCAGGACCACTACAGAGCAGGTATTATTTGGGTGGGGGATCATTCTCAGCACTGCAGTGACACTGACATGGTGGTGGTGTGTTAGTGTGTGTTGTGCTGGTATGAGTGGATCAGACACAGCAGCACTGATGGAGTTTTTAAACACCTCACTGTCACTGCTGGACTGAGAATAGTCCACCAACCAAAATATATCCAGCCAACAGCGCCCCGTGGGCAGCGTCCTGTGACCACTGATGAAGGTCTAGAAGATGACCAACTAAAACATCAGCAATAGATGAGCGATCGTCTCTGACATCTACAAGGTGGACCAACTAGGTAGGAGTGTCTAACAGAGTGGACAGTGAGTGGACACGGTATCTAAAAACTCCAGCAGCGCTGCTGTGTCTGATCCACTCATACCAGCACAACACACACTAACACACCACCACCATGTCAGTGTCACTGAAGTGCTGAGAATGATCCACCACCTAAATAATACCTGCTCTGTGGTGGTCCTGACCATTGAAGAACAGGGTAAAAGCAGGTTAAAAAGGTATGTAGAGAAATTGATAAACTACAGTCAGTAATTGTAGAACTTCAAAGTGCTTCTGTATGGTAAGTGAGTGTAGAAACAAGGAGGTGGTTTTAATGTTATGGCTGATCAGTGTATGCCCACTATACATTTACTGTTCAGAACTAGAACGTCTTTCTAAAACTGGCAGATAATTTAAGATGGCTAATTTCACATGGTGCATTACCTCATTATTTATTTCAGTAAGTACACTATTGCATTCATTAGCATTTACTTATTTATTCCCTCTATGGGGGCATCAAACGATGAGGTCACAACAATTTAAGGAAGGGGTGGTTTTCATAACACTTAGTAGACAAAAGAAACAGAAAAGCATGGATGCAGTATGATTGAGCTTTGTTGAGGATGGACTGAAAGCAAGGTAATGAGGAGGAGGAATTTGGAAAGATGAAGCAAAAGATACACAGGGGAGACAACAATTCAAAAATCCAACTATTTCTGTGGTTAAATTATGTAGAGCTTTCAAGACGTTTTCATTTTCAATGAGTGTGTGAACTACTGTATATAGGTCATCTTAAAATCCTGAAGGCAACTTCTCAGAGCGGGAAGTGAAAGTAAATGAATAAGAGATAGCTGTAAGAGGGAATGTTCAAAGCACACTTATAAGATCTGATGCAATCAGTCCCGTAGTTTAGTAGTGCAGACTTATTAAAATAAAGTTTGTAGCATACTTTCCTGCCTCAGGATTGGAATAAATAAGCAGAGACTTGGTACAAGAAACCAGTGGAAAATGACTGTATAATGTACCATGACCACGCCTGTGTTGTCCCCATTTCCAATTAGTAAGTTCGGCAATTCAAGCCACAGTTACTTTCAAATGGTGCATGACATCCAGCATTCAGCCTGACTCACTGTAGTCCAAAAAGTGCATCCAATTTCTTTAATGTCATCTCATTTACTTGCTTTGATTCCTAATTTCTCCTAAAGGTACAAGGAAAGGAGACAAAGAAAGAAAACAATGACACTAAAACCAAGACAAAGTATTTGTGATACAATATGGCATGTTTATTTAACCATTACTTTATATATATTTTTTATTTATGCATTTTCTTCCCTTTTTCTCCCTTTTAGCGCGTCCAAAAGCGCGTCATGCTTCCTCTCCACCAATGCCGATCCCTGCTCTGATTGAGGAGAACGAAGCTAACCTACGCCCCCTCCGACACGTGGGCAGCATGCCGTATGCATCTTATCACCTACACTTTGACGAGTGCAGCGCAGCTCAGCGTTGTGTCAGCTTTCATCCTTCTGTGATGTGGTTTGCAAAAAAAGGCATTTTTTATCTCATATTGTATAAATGGAGCTGTACTAAACCTTTGCCCTATTCTCTCCTGAGCAATATGCAACCAGATCTTTTCACTTCACTCGTGACAATTCAATGGAAGGATGTCTCTGCTCAAGTGCAAATTACAGTGTGGCTTTCATTATTTATATCTATTCTCCTTACAGATACTTTTCCCCTCTCTCGTTAACTGCCCCTTTTAATCCCCAGTGACACCAGTATATAGTCCAAAAAGGGTTAATACCAGGCTTTGGTGAATAAGCAGCAAATTCCAAAATTAAATGGCACAAAGTGCACCCAGGACAGACTACCAGTTAATTTCATGCCAACACACATATTTACATAAATAAGTTACAACCACAAATCAGAAAAAGTTGGGACAGTATGGAAAAGGCAAATAAAATAAAAATGCAGTGTTCCTTACATTTACTGTGACTTTAATTTGATTGCAGACAGTTTGAACCAAAGATATTTTATGTTTGTCTGCTCAACTTCATTTCATTTATTAATATACCTCCATTCCTGCACTTCAGTCCTGCAACACATTCCAAAAAGAGGTTGGAACGGGGGCAATTTAGGGCTAATAATAAGGTGAAAAAAACTAAATAATGATGTGATTCCAAACAGGTGATGCCAACAGGTGATAAATCATTGTAATCATTGTTTGGTACAAAAGCAACATCCAGGAAAGGCTGAGTCTTTGATAAGCAAAGATGATCAGAGGATCTCCAGTTTGTCAACAACTGCATAAGAAAATTATTGAAATGTTTAAAAATAATGAACCTCAAAGAAAGATCGGAAAATATTTGCATATTCCTCCCTCTACAGTGCATAATGTCATTGAACGATTCAAGGAATTAGGAGGAGTTTCAGTGCCTAAAGGCCAAGGACGCAGGCTTAAGCTAAACACCTGTGATCTTCGATCCCTCAGACGGCACTGCATCAAGAACCGCCAGTCAATAATAGCTGATATAACCACATGGGCGAGGGATTACTTTGGCAAACCTTTGTCAAGCACTATAATACAGAGTTACATGCACAAATGCCACTTAAAACTTTACTGTGCAAAAAAATGAAGACTTATGTTAACCATGTCCAGAAGCGGCGTCAACTTCTCTGGGCTCGGAGGCATCTAGGATGGACCATCACACGTGTAAACATCACATGTTTATAAAGCATGCTAGTAAGTGCACTGGATAAGTGAGGAGAGCATGAATAAGTAAGTCAGCAAGCCCTGCAATGGGCTGACAGTATGTATTCCCATCTTTGTGCTCAGAGTTTCTAAAGGCTTGAAACTCATCTGAAATACTGACTTAAATAAAGCTGTTATTATAAATTATTCAAAAAAAATGAATTAAATGAATCTTTTGGTCACTCACTCACTTATGCCAAACTCAATTTCAGTTACACTCAGCTTATCCAACTAAAACACACTTTCTCTGAAATTACTTTTAATATGGTGTGTGTTTGTGTGTGTGTGTGTGTGTGTGTGAATTCTGCATCTAAGCCAGTGTGAATACAAGAACTCCAACTGTAACAAGCTATCAGGTACTTCAGTCTCTAATCTACACCCTGGTACGGAGCCAAAAGCATCCATATAGAGATATATCCCCTCCTTCCCTCTCTAATTACTTGTCAGAACAGCTGTAACTTTCAAGGACAGAATGGGGCATGATGGGTGAACACTTAGTTCCCACTCTGCTTTAATGAGATGGAGTAATAGCTAACTGTACATACACAGAGGGGGGTAAAATATTTTACTATTTTAAAGGAAAGACTGACTGATAAGCTTTAGTGTAGCTTTAGCTTGGTCAAAATTGCCATGGATCTGGTTTCCCCGGAAACGCTGGACGGAAGGCAGGCATCCATCCCAGACTTGCTTCACCCCCTCCCGGTCAGATAAAGCCAATCCTGTTTGCGTATTCCCCATGGCCAGCCGATAGCACCTGATGGGTTCACATCCCTGCTAATTACTGAGCTCAGGTGTTTCGGCCACAGTGATTGCTAACAGGCATAAAAAGTTGGGACAGCATGGAAAATTCAAATAATAAAAAAAACACAAGAGTTTCTTACATTTACTTTGACTTTTATTTGATTGCAGACAGGATGAATCTGAGATATTTCATGTTTTATCTGGTCAACTTCATTTCATTTATTAATAAACATCCATTCCTGCATTTCAGGCCCGCAACACATTCCAAGAAAGTTGGGACACTAAAGCGTTTACCACTTTGTAATGTTGCCATTCCTTTTCACCACACTTAAAAGACGTTTTGGCACCGAGGATACCAAGTGATTTAGTGTTTCAGGTTTTATTTTGTCCCATTCATCCTGCAAACACGTCTTAAGATGTGCAACAGTACGGGGTCGTCGTTGTCGCATTTTTCCTTTCAAAATTCTCCACACATTCTCTATTGGGGACAGGTCAGGACTGCAGGCAGGCCAGTCCAGTACCCGTACCCTGTTCTTCCACAGCCATACCTTTGTAATATGTGCAGCAGCATATGGTTTTGCATTGTCTTGTTGAAAAATGCATTAATGTCCCTGGAAAAGATGACGTCTTGAAGGCAGCACATGTTGCTCTAAGATCTCAATGTACTTTTCTGCATTAATGCTGCCATCACAGAAATGTACAGTGTATCACAAAAGTGAGTACACCCCTCACATTTCTGCAAATATTTTATAATATCTTTTCATGGGACAACACTATAGACATGTAACTTGGATATAACTTAGAGTAGTCAGTGTACAACTTGTATAGCAGTGTAGATTTACTGTCTTCTGAAAATAACTCAACACACAGCCATTAATGTCTAAATGGCTGGCAACATAAGTGAGTACACCCCACAGTGAACATGTCCAAATTGTGCCCAAAGTGTCAATATTTTGTGTGACCACCATTATTATCCAGCACTGCCTTAACCCTCCTGGGCATGGAATTCACCAGAGCTGCACAGGTTGCTACTGGAATCCTCTTCCACTCCTCCATGATGACATCACGGAGCTGGTGGATGTTAGACGTTAGACAATTGAGCACCTGTGGCGCATCCTCAAGTGGAAGGTGGAGGACCTTCCACTTGAGGATGCGCCACAGGTGCTCAATTGGGTTTAGTCCATCACCTTTACCTTCAGCTTCCTCAGCAAGGCAGTTGTCATCTTGGAGGTTGTGTTTGGGGTCGTTATCCTGTTGGAAAACTGCCATGAGGCCCAGTTTTCGAAGGGAGGGGATCATGCTCTGTTTCAGAATGTCACAGTACATGTTGGAATTCATGTTTCCCTCAATGAACTGCAGCTCCCCAGTGCCAGCAACACTCATGCAGCCCAAGACCATGATGCTACCACCACCATGCTTGA
Source organism: Trichomycterus rosablanca (assembly GCF_030014385.1). Lineage (NCBI taxonomy): Eukaryota > Metazoa > Chordata > Actinopteri > Siluriformes > Trichomycteridae > Trichomycterus > Trichomycterus rosablanca. Next base: position 16,894,025 of record NC_085997.1, on the reverse strand, counting down.
CTGTAGGCAAGATACAGTTGTCTTGGTACTTCTCACCAGGGTGCCGCCACACATGCTGGACACCATCTGAGCCAAACAAGTTTATCTTGGTCTCGTCAGACCACAGGGCATTCCAGTAATCCATGTTCTTGGACTGCTTGTTTTCAGCAAACTGTTTGCTGGCTTTCTTGTGTGTCAGCTTCCTTCTGGGATGACGACCATGCAGTCTGAGTTGATGCAGTGTGCGGTGTATGGTCTGAGCACTGACAGGCTGACCTCCCACGTCTTCAACCTCTGCAGCAATGCTGGCAGCACTCATGTGTCTATTTTTTAAAGCCAACCTCTGGATATGACGCCGAACACGTGGACTCAACTTCCAACTTCCAACTCAACTTCCAGCGGAAAACCGCTGTATGACCTTGGCCACCATGCTGTAGCTCAGTTTCAGGGTGTTAGCAATCTTCTTATAGCCCAGGCCATCTTTGTGGAGAGCAACAATTCTATTTCTCACATCCTCAGAGAGTTCTTTGCCATGAGGTGCCATGTTGAATATCCAGTGGCCAGTATGAGAGAATAGTACCCAAAACACCAAATTTAACAGCCCTGCTCCCCATTTACACCTGGGACCTTGACACATGACACCAGGGAGGGACAATGACACATTTGGGCACAATTTGGACATGTTCACTGTAGGGTGTACTCACTTATGTTGCCAGCTATTTAGACATTAATGGCTGTGTGTTGAGTTATTTTCAGAAGACAGTAAATCTACACTGCTATACAAGCTGTACACTGACTACTCTAAGTTATATCCAAGTTTCATGTCTATAGTGTTGTCCCATGAAAAGATATAATGAAATATTTGCAGAAATGTGAGGGGTGTTCTCACTTTTGTGATACACTGTAAATGACCTTTGTGAAGGGCACTGACACAGCCCCATACCATGACAGACCCTGGCTTTTGGACTTGTTGCTGATAACAGTATGGATGGTCCTTTTCGTATTTGGTCCGGAGCACACGGCATCCTTTTTTTTTTTTCTTTTTTTTTTTTTTTAAAAGACCAAGAATTCATCTGACCACAATACACGTTTCCACTCTTTGATGGTCCATTCTAGATGCCCCTGAGCCCAGAGAAGTCGACACCGCTTCTGGACATGGTTAACGTAAGGCTTCTTTTTTGCCCAGTAAAGTTTTAGGTGGCATTTGTGCATGTAACTCTGTATTGAAGTGCTTGACAAAGATTTGCCAAAGTAATCCCTTGCCCATGTGGTTATATCAGCTATTGTTGAGTGGCGGTTCTTGATGCAGTGCCGTCTGAGGGATCAAAGATCACGGGCGTTCAGCTTAAGCTTGCACCCTTGGCCTTTACGCACTGAAATTCCTCATAATTCCTTGAATGGTTTAATGATATTATGCACTGTAGAGGGAGGAATATACAAATCCCTTCTAATCTTTCTTTGAGGTACATTGTTTGTAATCATTTCAATGATTTTCTCACGCATTTGTTGACAAACTGGAGATCCTCTGATCATCTTTGCTCATCAAAGACTCAGCTTTTCCTGAATGCTGCTTTAGTACCAAACCATGATTACAATCACCTGTTGGCATCACCTGTTTGGACTCACATAATTATTTAGTTTTTTTCACCTCATTACTAACTCAAAATTGTCCCGTCCCAACTTTTTTTGGAATGTGTTGCATGCCTGAAGTGCAGGAATAGATGTTTATTAATAAATGAAATGAAGTTGAGTAGATGAAACATTAAATATATCAGGTTCAAACTGTCTGCAATCAAATAAAAGTCAAAGTAAATGTAAGGAACACTGCATTTTTATTTTATTTTCCATACTCTCCCAGCTTCTAATTTAGGGTTGTAAATCATATAAAATCATATGATTCAAATTTTGTGGCAAAGGTTTAGAAAAGGCCTTTATTCTGTTTTAGCATGACTGTAAACAAAGCAAGGTCCTGCTAAAAACTAATCAATGTGTTTATAACTTTAAGGTTAGATTATTGAAATGCCCTTCTCACTGTATGCTCTGGTAGATCCATAAAAACCTTCAGTGTATTAAAATGCAGCAGCTCAATGTCTAACTATTTAGTATGGTAACATTATTTAAGTATTTTTAAACAACATATTTGCCCATAACTAATTTTTTACTGTGGATGCAGACAGGCAGATAAGATCTGATCTTTTTCAGAGAAGAATTCTTACCAGCTTCCTCACAAGACCCTCATTACCTGGCAATAATTTGATCAATACATTAAGTGCACTTAAGTAATCTGTTAATGGTAAGTCTGGTTCTTTAAGAGTCAATCAATATCTGGATTTCTTTTTCAATAAGTAGCAGTACATTTTCCAGCAGAGAGGTAGTAGCAACTTTTTTAAGATACTTGCATTGTTTCCTGTTTAGAAAAAAAATCCCCATTTGAACCCTATCCCTAAGTCTGAGACATGAGACTTTGAATGTGATAGATAATGTACCTTTACCAATAGTATTAATGGAAAAGGTCAGACCTTCAATGAAGCTGGCAGTCTTAGTGACCAGGGTTTGATCCTGAGCTTCTGTTCCATTTTAAGGTTACTGTTTGTATGGTGTTTTGAGGGTACTGTCTGTATGTTCTTCTCATGAACCCTCTATTTTAGTTTTATCCCAACTCCCAAAAACATACCAGTAAATAAACATAAACAGTTTGCATTATTAGACTGGGAATAAAACAGCAGCAATATTATAGTGTAATGCTATATACAGTAAGTGCATATATATACAGTGGACCCTTTTAACTCAACACCCTTTTTATGGGTGTTATTGTCTCCAATCACCCCTAGGTGGGAGCAGTGTAGTACAGATATTCTGTTTAAAATCTCCCCGCCCTTGCCGGTCTGTGAAATTATATTGTATATGAAACCGGTCCGTGGTGCAAAAAAGGTTGGGGACCGCTGCTCTAAACTCAAAATCTTTGAAACTCAGCGTCCGTCGAGAAATTTGTACCCTTAAACTCAACGTTTCCCTTAAACTCAGATTGTTTTTTAAAAAGGTATTCATTTAATTTCAAATTAACAATGAACAGTCACTTTGTTCAGCTTTCGGCTTGAGCGGTGCAGTAAAACATCATCAAAGTGTGCATATGAGGCGAATCTGCATTTGTGTGGAATAACCGTCAAATCCACTCTGAAAGCTCCACATGTATCTGTGTTTAGCTGGATTTTTCTCACTGTTTTACTTTTAAACTTGTCTTACAGATCGGGGTTCTGAGAAATTGTAAGAATCAGTGTTATTGTTGTGTAATGTGTTATTTTCAGTGTATAAGTGTCAAAAACAACCCCATTATTTTGCATTAGCCTAAAATATATGCAAGTCCATGGAACCATGGAATGCATTGACAGGTTTCCCATACATCCTTATGGGAAAAAATACCTTGAAACTCAACGCCTTTTAAACTCAACGCCAGTCCCAGAACCAATTGACGTTGAGTTTCAAGGTACCACTGTATACACAATTCTTACTTTTCGGTAAGAAAATTAAAAGTAAGTGTATGGACTTACTTGCTTCTTACTCTCAAGACTTGTCTGTTTTACTTTGTATAATTTGCAGTTGAATTATTAGATCTATAGTTTTCTATCTGTTTTATAAGAAATATCATCCATCCACTGGCTGTGTAGTGTAGTGGATTCAAAAGTTTAGCTTTATTTACCAAAAGTATTTAAACTATAAGCTTGATGTTTCTGTACTTTAAGGTTGTACTGACAAGGCCGGTAAATGTTATTTTCAAGACAGGGAAATTTAAATATTTCAAGGTCAGTAAGCTAGAGGAAAGCAGTGTGTTGATGTACTTGAACAGTGTGTGCAGTCAAGTATTAAATTATTTGCCATTTTGATGTCAGTTACACATGTAGGCAAATAACAGAACCTGGAAACCTCAGACTGAAGACACATTTTCTTTTAACCAAAGTGATTAATCCAATTCCCTATTATAATTACACTGCCACTTGCACTACCCCCATGCTGGCTGAGGAAAACCACAGTTTAGAAAATGAGTAGAAAAAGCCACATGCCCTCTGCGACGTGTGCAGTCGCCATTTATTTCTTTTCATCTGTCTGATGATTTTCACAGTGAACTATATCATTTATTAAAATTTATTCCATGCACCCTGTGTATTATTCACCACATGTGCAGGCTCCTTGACCAGACAGTGGAGGTTGCATTCTGCAGCAACCAGGAAACCTACCTCACTTAGGCATGGCCAGTTGTGTCTGGTCAGGTTGATAACACAGCTGAGGTTCAAACCAGAGATGTTCACAAGTCACAAAATATGAGTCCAAGTCAGGTCACAAGTCTTTAGGCTAGAGTCCGAGTCAGGTCACAAGTCTTTAGGCTAGAGTCCGAGTCAGGTCACAAGTCTTTAGGCTAGAGTCTGAGTCAAGTCACAAGTCTTTAGGCTAGAATCCAAGTCAAGTCATGAGTCAATATAATATACACAAAACATATACTGGAAATGTAGCATAGAAATAAACAAATAATATGTAAGTTCAGATAAAAAAAAAAGAACAACAGATTAGCAACTGTATTTTGCCATTTTACTTAGTGCCTTTACTTTCCCAGTGATTGTGCAAATGAATGTAATTTCCCTAACAAGAAGGTACCAGTTAAAAGCTTAAACTGATATGTTTTGTTTTCAATGCAAAACAATAGCACACAATAAATCACGGCACAGTGGCAAAAATACAAAACACAGCAAAAAAATCATAACCACTGCTTACCTTAGCTTATGTTCTTCCAGATGCTATTACATTTATAACCGTGTGTTGTCCCATTAGAAATATAATCTGTTATTTTGTAAATGTGTGCTCATAATTAAAAACCTCCAACCTTCCCGAGTCTTGATGTAAAACACTAACTCGTTAGACGACCAATCAAGCGTTTTATTGACATCATCTGTGTGATGCAAACTGAATAAATGCAAATAACAGCATTTCTTACCGAAAAATAAAAACAGGTCTGATTGGTTCAGAAAGCGGTCTTTCAACCATTAGCGCCAATTCTGTAGAAGCGTTCCATTCACCCCAGTTGTTCCTGTGAAGTGCACTACATAGGGTATTCCACTATTTTAAATGAGATCCCAATCCAAAGGTAACAAAAATGTTCAAATGAAGTGAACTTCAAACTATGTAGGGAGTAGGGAGCGACGCTTCATCACTGCAAGGTGATGGACAAGTATATAACATTGGTTCATGTTTTAAGACCAAACACATTTTAAATGTGTGGAATATAATACTCATTCTTTGACCTAAGTCTTTAACACAGAACTGCAACTAGATTAGTTGGATTATTATGTACAGACCTTTGCTATTTGAGGATTCACTTTCCCATATTAGCTTCTATTCTTGCTTGCTATTTCTTTGTTACATTTAGCAGATGCTCTTATCCAGACTTACAGAAGTGCTTTCATAGTGAACATTAGCCTACTCGAGTTTAAGTAGACATATATTAAGGCCAGTTGCTTTAACATTTTGATCCATTTCCAGCATTTAGCAGACACTTTTATCCATACTTACAAGTATGTTACAGTTTGAGTAATTAAGGGTTAAGGGCCTTCAGGGGCCCAACAGTGGCAACTTGGCAATGGTGGGGCTTGAACCGCCAACCCTCTGATTACTAGTCCAGTACCTTAACTTTTAAGCTACTACTGTTCTTTGTTGCTTTGCAGATGAAGCAATGTCATGGCATATAAATCCAATTTGATTTATCACTCCAGTGTATTAAGTGTCCAGCATAAAAAAAAAATGTTCCACTTCTATTAACCTCAAGTAATCCACACTAGATTTTAACATAAATAGTTCAGACAGCATAAGTGGAGACTTCAGTCCAACAACTTCTGCTGAATGATTTCCTTTTGTTTTCCTTCACAGCAAGATCTCATACAGAGATTTGTTTACCAGGTCAATAAAGGAGCTCTCAATAATGGAGCCCCAGTGCATGATTGAAATTTACTTACATATCAAATAACATGGTGAGGCATCATGGGGAGATATGGATTTATTCCTTCATGCAGCAATGGATTTTCATTTATATTTATAGTTATGGAATTTAGCAGATTCTATCCAAAGTGACTTACAATTGTGTTTGAATACAATGCAAGTAGCTGATGGTTAAGGGCTTTGTTCAGGGTATTAACACCTGATATCTGACAGTGGAGGGGCTTGAGGGTTAAGGGACATGCTTAGGGACATGCTTAGATTTGGCATCAAAGGCAGACACTGCTGTTGACTGTTAAAAAAGAACAAAGCAGCGCTATGCTGCTACAGCAGAATATATGCATTAGACAAGAGAATATGTGGCAACAGGAGTTGGTGACTCACGTCAGAAATGTATTCTACTAAATGTCAGTGGGTTTGTAGAAACAGATCTGCTTTATGTATTTGTTAAAATGAATGTAAATAGACCTCTTGACTAAAGAAACACATACACTATGGTCTAAACTTTGTGGACACCTTATCCTGAGCCTGACCTGGACCTGGACCATTTTTTATTTAAATATGCAAAAATATTGGAAGAGGAAAAACATTAAAATTTTTTATGGCACTGTAGAAAGTAATGGATGATAAATGTTCTTTATTTGTGAGTGTTCTCATTAAGACGGGTATAAACATTATGTTATGTCAATAGGATGTAAACCCAGACATGATTATTCCATTTATTTTATTTTTTGTCTGGTACAATTACAATTTAAGATGTTCAGACAGACTGTTATGTGACTGAAGTAATAGACTTGGCAGGCAAATATACTGTATATGAAAGGCCAGGGGGCTGTGACATTAAAATATGTTTTTTACTTCTAAAACTAAAGCAATTTATTTTTTACCCACAGGTGACATATTTGATTAGTCTCGCCGACCACATACACGTTCATTGTTATCCAGCCCAGTCTGAAAAAAGGACCACTGGCAAGCAAAACTTAAAAACTGGGCAAACCTTGAAGATAAATCGGTGACAAAAACAATGACTGCTGTTATAGGACGTGTGTGTCTTTAAGAGAGGTATATAGTGGGAGATGTTCACAAGTCACAAAATACAAGTCCGAGTCAAGTCACGAGTCTTAAGGCTAGAGTCCGAGTCAAGTCACGAGTCAATATAATCTACTGTACACAAAACATATATTGCAAGTGTAGCATAGAAATAAACAAATAATTTGTAAGTTAAAGATAAAAACAACAACAGATTAGTGGCTGTATTTTGCCGTTTTACTTCGTGCCTTTCCTAGGTACCAGTTAAAAGCTTAAACTGACGTTTTGTTTTCATTGCAAATTACTGCACAGCGGGCAAAATCCCAAACACAGCAAAAAATCCATAATACTGCTTACCTTAGCTTATGTTGTTCCATATGCTATTATATTTATAACCGTGTTGTCCCATTAGGAATAGAATCCGTTATTTTGTGAATGTGCTTATAATTAAAAACCTCCAAACTTTTCCCGGTTGTGAAGTAAAACACGAACTCATTAGAAAGCCAATCAAGCGTTTCATTGACACATCATCTGTGTGACGCTGCAAACTAAATACATGCAAATAACAGCATTTCTTACTAAAAATTACAATCAGAAGGTCTGATTGGTTCAGAAAGCGGTTCTTACAATCATTAGCGGCAATTCTGTAGGCGCGTTCCATTCACATTATCTGTTACTGTGAAGTGCACTACGTAGGGTATTCCACCATTTTAAGTAGGGAGCGACGATTCATCACTTCGCCGGAAGCTGGAACACCTATTGCGTGCGTTGCGGGTTAAGACGGCCGGAGCGTTTTTAGAGAGCAGAAAATGACACAATCAGAATGATGTCGGATCTCATATATATACATATATACTGTATATATATATATATATATATATATATATATATATATATATATATATATATATTTATTTATTTATTTATTTATTTGCATTTTCCATGCTGTCCCAACTTTTTCTGATTTGAGGTTGTAGAAGGTGATAGGAATCCAGAGTATCTGGAGTAACCCAAATACAGGAAGAATATTTAACACCCATCCCAGACACTAACTGGAAGTACGCATTTACTTGACAGTGTTTTTCCATAGTGTTTTTCTCATATAAGCATCAAGCTACTGACCGCAGTACCCACACTACTTAATGTCCATATGCCTAAGATGCCTATCTGTTATGAATTCCAGAAGAAACACTACTAAGACAGTCCCATTGACACCACAATACATAACTGCAAGCACTTACATGCACTGTGTTTATGAACTCACACTTCTTGGTCTTGCAGTGTAATAAATAAATGGTAATGGTTGCAAAAACAAACAGCTGCAGTCAATAATGTGCTTTACAAAATATGATCTGTGTACAAGAATGTTATCTACCACTGGCCAGGGAAAACACAGGTTGTAGATCCTAGCTGCCAGGAGTGTAACTTCTGATAGTACTTGCTATTAAAAATGTAAAAGCAAACACAATATTGTACTTTAAAAATAAAGAATCTAATATAAAATGAATCCTATTGTACTTACTAAATAAACATAGTATCCTTAAAATGAAATAAAGAAAATAATTATGTTCCTACTTGTGCAAAATGGGCAAACAATGCAATTAATAAGTAAGAAAAGATAGATTTACATTAACAGCATTTAGTAGACGCTTTTATCCAAAGCGACTTACAGTTGTGACGGTATACAATTGAAGCAATTGAGGATTAAGAGCCTTTCTCAAGGGCCCAACAGTGGCAACCTAGCAGTGGTGAGGCTTGAACCGGCAACCTTCTGATTACTAGACCAATACCTTAACCACTAGGCTACAACTGCCCTAGCACTGTTGCTTTACAGCAAGAAGATCCTGGGTTCGATTCCCGAGTGGAGTGGTCCGGGTTCTTACTTTGTTGAGTTTGTATATTCTCCGTGTCAATGTGGGTTTCCTCCAGGAGCTCCGGTTCCCTCCCACAGTCCAAAAACATGCAATCAGGCCATCTGGAGGTACTAAATTGCCAATTGCCCTCAGTGTGAATATGTGCGTGTTTTGCCCTGTGATGTTGCCCTGTCCAGTACAAACCTCTGCATGCATAATGTTACGAATCAAGCCTCTTTGTGCCATGCCCCTCTCTCCGGGAGCACATGTTAGGGGTGGTTTGTTTATGTTGTCAAGCCCACAACTCCTTATTGTGATTGGACTGTAGCCAATGATCCACAGCTACTCCTCGTTTCAGGTGAAAGGCCCAAGGTATTTAAGGGAGCAGCTGTGGATTATTTGGTGGATGCTATTTTGACTACATGTTTTTGGATTGGTACTTTGTCATGATTTTGACTTTATGATTTATAGTTCAAGAACTGTGATTGTTCATGATCTTGCTTAGAAGTGTTTAGGGTTATAGTCTTGTTTATGTTTTGTGTTAGTCTGAGTTCATGTTTAGCTTAAGCATTTGTGTTAGTGTTCAAGGTATATCGTAGCTTAGGTTCAGGATAGTTTAGTCATGTTGTATGTGTTTAGATTAGCATTAGCATTTAGCTTAGGTCACGTTTTAGTCTGTCTTGTCTCGGAGTGTGTGTCCGTCCCTCGTCTGTAGCCCTTTCGTTACACATAGATAATGTACAGTGGAAGGTATTTATACCCATCATGACCCATAATATTTAATATAGTATTTAAACACATTAGTCAATACAAAAATTACAGCTTCAGGTCATCTTGAATGTGTCTTTATAAGATTTGCACATTTGGATTTGGGCAGTTTATCCAATTATTTATGGCCTTTGTGAACTGCCTTCTTCGGGTCTTTTTACAGATGTTTTGTGGGTCTTAAGTCAGGGCTTAGGCTGGGCCACAATAACATTTACAAACTTTCTCAAAACTACTCAGTGTTGTTTGGCTGTATGCTTCAGGCTGCTGTCATACTAAAAGGTGAGCTGTCACCTCAGTGCTAGTTTGTGCGCTCTAAAGGACGTTTTTTTCTAAGGAATTTTCTATATTTTACTGAATTTATATGTTCCACATTCTTACCACTCTCACTGTCTCTAAGACGCCTCCCAGTATCATGATGCTGGCACCACTGTTTTATCAATATGTGTGGACATATTGCTTGCTGGTTCTTCCATTTCTTTCACATAACTTTTGAAGCTCTTATAGAGTGGGGATGTCCTGACCAAAGCCCTTCTGCCCATATTCCCAATTTGGACAGTCAATTGTAGGAATGTTAAAAAAAAAACTACTGTAAAGGGTCCTGGGAACATTTAATGCTAATGAATAATTCAAAAGTGTAATAAAATACATTTAATGTATATACTTGTCAAGTTTTCCCATTAAATGAGACAACAGTGTTACCTAATTGACCTAGGCTCATAAATCTATATACTCAACATATTAAGCAATTTATCATAAGCAATAAATATTCTATGCTAGGATCACATTGTGTTCCAATGCAATAATTACAGAACAGCTGTTGTACTGTAAAATCCATATCTTTACTTGATTTGCAACTCATCTTTGCCTGCCCATCCAGAAATATGTTGTTACAATATCAGAGTAGAATGAAATTACCATACAACACTGTTAAAATTTCATTATACTGCATGACACATAAGAAAATAAAAGTGGCAGGGAACTTATTTGTTCTGCATTAATTCAGCTAAAGGAGCGACAAGAATACAAATGTCAAACTATCAAATAGTGACTAAAGGTTAAAAAACCCTTCATATCAATGTTAGCCTTTAATCATTAGAACTTCTCACACATCAGTGGGTAGCTTTGAATTATTGTATATTGAGGAAAAAGTCCAGCATCTAAAACGACTTGACGTACATTTTTAAATATATACACAGATCGGTCATAACATTAAAACCACCTTAATTTCATCAGCTAACGGGGCACTGTTGACTGGATGTTTTTGGTTGGTGGACTGTTCTCAGTCCAGCAGTGACAGTGAGGTGTTTAAAAACTCAAGCAGCGCTGCTGTGTCTTATCCACTCATACCAGCACAACACACACTAACACACGACCACCATGTCAGTGTCACTGCAGTGCTGAGAATGATCCACCACCCAAATAATACCTACTCGGTCCTGGGAGAGTCCTGACCATTGAAGAACAGCATGAAAGGGGGGTAACAAAGCATGCAGAAAAACAGATGGACTACAGTCAGTAATTGTAGAACTACAAAGTGCTTCTATATAGTAAGTGGAGCTGATAAAATGAACAGTGAGTGTAGAAACAAGGAGGTGGTTTTAATGTTATGTCTGATCAGTGTATGTCCACTGTGGACACTGATACACCCCCATACCATAAGAGGATTGAATTTCACAACCCTTTCAGTGATAAAAGTCTTGATGAAGGTTTTCAGACTTTCCTCAATCCAACTGAGCCTCCATTCCTCCAAAAGCTATTCTACTTAAACATGTGGATTTAGTGTGACCCTATCCTTAAGTAACTAGTCCTGTTTCCCACAGCAGCAACAGGAAGGAACTGTGTCCTTTGACACCTGATCCTGACTCTCAAGCAGACTGCATGGGAACATTTTTGGTGGACTTGATTTAGTGTGTTTGTGTCTTTTTCATATTCAGCATGGAGCACTTAATGTCTTTTTTTTTCCAAAAACAAGCTGAAACTTGAACTCTGACCACAGCACATTTCCACTGTCATATGATGTATGAGACAACCTTGGACCCGGAAAACTTTTTCACCATTTTTTGCACCATTTCAGAGGTGGACTTGCTTGTGCATTTTGGAGTATTGTATGGCTGCATAATCCAACTGCATTTGAGCTTTATGTCACAAACTGACTGGCAGACATTCTCCTCCAAAACAGGTCTGGAACATCACACTACCACCACCGTGTTTGACTGTTCCTCTTTTGACTTATCAGTCCACAGAATATTATTCCAAAAGTAGGCCTTTGTGTTCCTTTTGATCAGCAATGGTTTGAACCATGCAGCTCTCCCATGGATGCCATTTTTGCCCAGTGTCTTTCTTATTTTACTGACGTCATCTGAGGCAGATGAGGCCTGTAGTTCTTTAAATGTTTAGATTAATTGTCAATGTGTACATCAAAATTTTAGTAGGTTGGACACTTCTGGAAGGGTTTATCGCTGTTCCAAGTTTTATTCATTTGTGGATAATGATTCTCATTTACCACTTTTCATCGACGCGGATCTGGCTCCGTTCCTGTTCGCAAACTTGATTTTGACCCGGTTCCGCATGTTTCCACCAAAAAAAGAGGTTCCACACAGCAAACTAGCATTCTAATCTGGCACCACAGAATACTTGGTTTTTCAGCGCGAACCGTGACATCATCTGTGGGCGTGTCACAGTGTAGAGGTTTGGACGCTTTCACAAGACATTATAACATTTTATAGAATTTAAACCACTTTCATCTTTTCAAGTTCACCTGATTAAATGTTGAGCCAGTTTGCCGCTGATATTCACTGACATTTCTAAAGAGATAAACTGTGTGATATGACATGGTAAAAGTGACCCGGACAGTATAAACGCTTGACATGGCTTGTTGTACTAAAACAATGACCAATTAATTTGGCCAGTACAGAGAGCTTATAACCAGTAATAACAGAGAGAAATAGATTGTTTCTGTGTTGTACTTTTAGTACATTAAGCCACGTTACGCTTTTTTAAGGTGAAGCTTTTTGCGGATTCAGAATCCCGAGCTGCATAAACACCACATGTAAATATGGCTAAACACATATCCATGTGAAGCTTTTAGCGTGTATTTGATGATTATTTTACACAAATAGATGTTCGTGGAACTTTAGTGATGTTTTATCGTTCAAGCCGAGCGCTGAGCAAATCGGCTATTTGCGCCGAGGGTCGCGGTGACATCGAAGTGCAAACTGTTTCTCACGTCAATGAACTAAAGAAAGCAACAATGGCACCAAACATGTCTACGTCTTCTTATCACCAATAGTTGAGCGATGCTTTTTACATAAAAATGAACATCTGTAACAACAGCACAAATGCTCGCAGTTAATCTACATGCTCCGCCATCATGTTACTACTCTTCACTTTTGTTGCACAATGCCCACCGTTGATGACACGTGTTTGGTTCCCCAAAACTGGTGGAAACGTGGGTCCGGTTCTCTACAAAACACCAAGGTTCAAAGAAACCTGAACAGAACCGGTTCAAGATCTAGAGTCCTTTTGGTGGAAAAGTGCTAAAAGTGGTGAGCCATGACCCATCTTTACTTGTAAAGACTACCAATTCACCCGCTTATTGTGCAATGTTTTAATAAACCTTTCACTCATTTCCATTGTTCCATATTTTTTAACTGCAATCCAGACATTTAAATTCACAACTTGTTTTTATTTACAATGAAGTTAGTAAGCCAAAACTTTTCATTTTTTAGGACTTTTAAAGGACGTTTTTAGGCTGATTAACATGCTGTATAGTGGTTTCTGCTTCTACAGAGCACCTCTGTTTTTCTCTAAAACTATCTTAAGAAGGTCACTTTCAATGTAAACTCTATCCTTTATATTTTTTCTTGTATTGTAGCCTTCTGCATTAATATTCTCTTTTAAATTTCAGTTAATTCAGGAGGAAGTTTCCTGCCTTTGATTTGCAGTCAAGATAGATTTAATCCTCGGTAGTAAAAAGCTGATCTTCTAGCTGCTTTGGCTGAACATCTGGAGTTTCTCATCAGAGTGATCATCAAAAGCTTAATCCATGCCTCTTATATGCAAATTACTCTATAGGAGAAATGTCTTTATTGATCGCCTTCACACACACACACACACACACACACACACACAGACACACACACAGAATGCATTGATGAGGACATTCCTGTTATAGACTAATGTATATACAGTAGATATACAGTGGGGCCAAAAAGTATTTAGTCAGCCACTGATTGTGCAAGTTCTCCTACTTAGAAAGATGAGAGAGGTCTGTAATTTTCATCATAGGTACACTTCAACTATGAAAGACAAAATGAGAAAAAAAAATCCAGGAAATCATATTGTAGGATTTAAAAAAAAATTATTTGTAAATTATGATGGAAAATAAGTATTTGGTCAATAACAAAAGTTCAACTCAATACTTTGCCAACAAACGTTATGTTACAATGACAGAGGTCAAACATTTCCTGTAAGTCTTCACCAGGTTTGCACACACTGTAGCTGGTATTTTGGCCCATTCCTCCATGTAGATCTCCTCTAGAGCAGTGATGTTTTGGGGCTGTCGCTGGGCAACACGGACTTTCAACTCCCTCCACAAATTGTCTATGGGGTTGAGGTCTGGAGACTGGCTAGACCACTCCAGGACCTTGAAATGCTTTTTACAGAGCCACTCCTTCATTGCCCGAGCAGTGTGTTTGGGATCATTGTCATGCTGGAAGACCCAGCCACGTTCCATCTTCAATGCTCTCACTGATGGAAGGAGGTTTTGGCTTAAAATCTCACGATACATGGCCCCGTTCATTCTTCCCTTAAAATGGATCAGTCGTCCTGTCCCCTTTGCAGAAAAACAGCCCCAAAGCATGATGTTTCCACCCCCATGCTTCACAGTAGGTATGGTGTTCTTGGGTTCTTCTTCTTCCTCCAAACACGACCAGTTGAGTTTTTACCAAAAAGTTCAATTTTGGTTTCATCTGACCACATGATCTTCTCCCAATCCTCTTCTGGATCATCCATATGCTCTCTGGCAAACTTCAGACAGGCCTGGACATGTACTGGCTTAAGCAGGGGGACACGCCTGGCACTGCAGGATTTGAGTCCCTCTCGGCGTAGTGTGTTACTGATGTAGCCTTGTTACTTTGGTCCCAGCTCTCTGCAGGTCATTCATCAGGTCCCTCCGTGTAGTTCTGGGATTTTTGCTCACCGTTCTCATGATCATTTTGACCCCACGGGATGAGATCTTGACCCCAAGGGAGATTATCAATGGTCTTGTATGTCTTCCATTTTCTTACAATTGTTCCCACAGTTGATTTATTCACACCAACCTGCTTATTCACACCAACTCTTCCCAACCTGGTGCAGGTCTACAATTTTCTTCCTGGTGTCCTTCGACAGCTCTTTGGTCTTGGCCATGGTTGAGTTTGCAGTCTGACTGTTTGAGGCTGTGGACAGGTGTCTTTTATACAGATAACGAGGTCAAACAGGTGCCATTAATACAGGTAACGAGTGGAGGACAGAAGAGCTTCTTAAAGACGAAGTTACAGGTCTGTGAGAGCCAGAAATCTTGCTTGTTTGTGTTTGACCAAATACTTATTTTCCACCATAATTTACAAATAAATTCTTTAAAAATCTTACAATGTGATTTCCTGGATTTTTTTTTCTCATTTTGTCTCTCATAGTTGAAGTGTACCTATGATGAAAATTACAGACCTCTCTCATCTTTCTAAGTAGGAGAACTTGCACAATCAGTGGCTGACTAAATACTTTTTGGCCCCACTGTACATAATGGAATATGAACACCATTCACCATTCTAATTAATGAATTCAGATGTTTCAACCACACATACTGTTAAAAATATAAACAATTTTAACTATGTCTGTAAAATAATGTTACATGTTCACCTCCCGCCCCTTACTTTAGTGTTCCCGGTCAAAATTGACCGGTCTGTTTTAACTGCTCTTAAATTAGCACAAAAAACATTTTTCACCACCAAATTTTTATTCAACATTCTTTAGCTGTGATCAATGTCTCAAAGTAGTGTTTAACATGAATTTATAGAATTAGACATAAAATAACTGCAGTGAAAATACAAAATGAACATGTAATGTAAAAAATAAATTGAAAACCAAAGACCAAACTCAACATGAAGTCGTGTGTGTGTGTGCATGTGAATTCATGCACATGTGTGGCATGTGACACTCAGGTCAGAGTGGGCCTTGCAAACATAGGCATCACATTTGCAGCATCTCAGGCTTGTTTTGTTGTCTCTAGGGGCACAGAGCTCACAGCGCTTCCTTTTCTGCCCATGTCCTTGTTGGGGGAGAGCAGCCAGGGCAGCGGCTGGGGCTGGGGCTTGCACACTCCTAACCAGACTGGCAGAGGCTGGTGTGCGGGGAATGTGCTGACGCCGTTGAATAAGAGGAGTCACCTAGGCTTTTCTCAGCTCTGCTATGAAAAGTCTCCTCTTGAAACTCTTCCCCTGATTCCAGGTTGGGTCGATGGCTGACACCACATGCATTGTAAGCAGACAGATCAAGGATGTTGTGGAACAGTGCCACAGGCCAGCGGGCTGTCATTCGCTTGCAGGTGTATGTACCAGTAAGCTTGAAAGGACATGAAACTGTTGTAAGGACATAGTTGCCCGGAATATAGGCCTGCCAGACTCTGCATCCCACAGACTTTTTGTAGCATCATTGTTTGAGCGATATACTCCTGCTAAAATCAACAGACCTAAGTAGGCTTGGAGGTCTACCAGGTCGATTTCTCTCCAGGTGTCCCCAAACACACGCTTCGCCTCCAGGTTTGTCATCTCCAGTATAATTCCCTCAATGGACTCTGGTAAAAAGAGTTGGAAGCTGGACTTGATGTCATCCACACGAGATGTCGCATACCGTGTTGGCCCTGGCGTCATCTTTATGATGTTTTCCACTCTTGCTCTACTTCCTCTGTCCTGGGGGGATGAAGACCAGAGCAAGTGTCCACTCTTGGACTGGAATCTCTCCTCAGGTGCCTGTTCTTCAGGTGCCTCTCCCTCCCCATCTGACTGGTCAGTCTCCTCAAAGTTTGGATCTAAATCTGTGTTGTCTTCCACTTCCGAGACATCCTCCTCTATCTCTGGTTACATTTCAGTGCCCTCTTCATCATGTCCAAAAACCTGGACCAGAACCTCTTCGACAGATAACCGCTTGGTCAGTCGCCTACTCATTGTGCTCAGAGTAAAAGGAGTGCAAGGCAAACATCAAGCTATATATATGGGGTCTGTGTGAAGATGATACATTGATTAGTCTGGAAGGTGTGGTTAACGTGTGGTTCACGTGGGGGATAGGCACATAAGCACGGGAAAGAGATGGGTTCACATAACAGACACCTGTTTAGTCTAGTCAAGATATGATACATTGTTTCATCAGGAAGTTGGTTCACGTGGGAGGATCGGCACATAAGCGCGGGAAAGAGATGTGTACCCGCAAAAGACATTGTTCAGTCTGAAATGTGTGTGTGAGTGAGTGAGTGAGTGAGTGAGTGAGTTTGGGTGGTGTGTATGGGGATGTTTTCTGTCTGATGGATGAATATAGTCTGGATACCCATTCATTTCCTATGGCGGTCACTTTTGACCGGGAACACCACAGGTGTAACAAGGCTGACTAAAACACTCAAAATTCAATGAAAGAGGTGATCATCACTTTTATATGTTCAAGTGCATATTGTGGAGGATATCATGAGGCCTTGAGGCAATCAGATGTAAAACACAATATTTATGAGTGTTTTAAGTTGTAAATCGGTCAGATTTGACCCGAACACGACAGGAGGGTTAGTTTAAAACATTTAAAATTTAAAAAGGGCTCTTAAGTGTTCAGGCATGGCCCAGTCCATATACAGTTGTACCTTGGAACTCAACGTCCCCTAAACTCAAAATCTTTGAAACTCACTGCACTTTAGGGAGACATTTGTACCCTTAAACTCAACGTTTCCTTTAAATCGATGTGTTCAGCCTTTTTTTAAATTTATTTATTTAATTTCAAATTAACAACGAACCATCGCTTTGTTTAGAGCTCGGCTTGAAACGCAGTGAAACGTCATCAAAGTGCGAATATGAGATGAATCTGCATTTGTGTGGAATAACCATCAAATCCACTCTGAAAGCTTCCACATGTATCTGTGTTTAGCTGTATTTCCTTATTGTTTCACTTATAAACTTGTGTTATAGCTCAGGGTGCTGAGAAATTGTGAGAATCACCTTTTCAGAGTCTAAAACGCTTATCGTTAAAACATGGACTAATGTACTAATGGATTAATGTACTAAAAGAATGACACAGAAATACTAAACCCCTCTTTACTATTACTGCTCATAAGTTCTCTCCACTAATGAAATTCCTCGCTCGTTGTTTTATTACAATAAAAAAAAAAGCGGAAAAGTGCAAAAACTATTTTGTCACTTCTCATGTAAATGTGCCTTTACCAAACGGAATACGGTATTCCAAGATCAAGCATCTCCATGATTAAGAAGCATAAGGAAACAATAAAGAAGTAAAGCTAAAGTGCAGGTTTTATTGTATTTTTATATTGATTTCTAATGTTTTTCAATTGTATTTCAGTGTTTTTATATTTGTCTTATTTTCAGTGTATAAGTCTCAAAAACACCTACATTATTTTACATAAGCCTAAAATATATGCAAGTCCACGGGACCATGGAACGCATTAACAGGTTTCTCATACATCCTTATGGGAAAAATACCTTAAAACTCAACACCTTTTAAACTCGACGCCAGTCTTAAGTATTGAGGAACTCCAGTGACATGTACTATGCCCTGACCACTACTTTATAGAGCACCTTTGAAATCAATTGGCACATACGGAAAAAGTGCTTCCTAAAGCATGTTTGGTGCTGATTTGAAATAAGGCACACTTAGCACATGAGTGTAACCACAAAATGCTATTACTAGTTATGTTTTCATTTAATTGGTCAGCTCCATTCTTCAAATCCTTTCTGCAGCAATGATAAAGACATTTAAAAAAAAAATTACAAACTGTGACTAAATCTAGCAGTATTCTTATACCTTCTACACTGCATGTTTTCCTTTTCCTCTCGCCTTAAGCAATTGTTATAAACAAAAACAATTCTTTCTTCTTGTGTGGCTATTCCCGAGGACAGTCTGAATCTTAGCCCATTTAAATGCACACATGGTTTGACTAGAAATTCACTGGTAGTGAGGCTGATGTATAATACATGGAATAGTCTAAAATACTGTCTGCTTCAGAACAATGGTCTTATATTCCTGCCAAGACTATTTCAAGTTCTGGAGTTTTTTATGAATACTAGCCACTAAATTCTGGTCTAACACCACATAAAAACACTTGACACTCACACAATCACTCACACCTTGGGGCAATTTGGAGTAGCCAATCCACTTTTTGTCTTCTCTGGGGTCATAGACTCAGCACTGAATTAAGTTCCAAGTACACTTATGAAGCATCAGAACAGACTTTCTTGCACTAAGTCTGTGAGGACAATGACCAGAGGCGAAAAATTTAACTTAGGTCCCCTGGGCTCAAGTAGCTGTCTGACACCCACACTACCTACAGCATCACATGCCTAATACATAGATGATGAATGCTGCACCAGCATGATGTAGTAAAATAAAAAGTGGTGAATAATAACCACTCTTTCCAGGTCTTTTTTATTGGGTAAAAAATAAATCAGATTTTTAATATTGTATACAAGGTAATGTTGTGTGTATAAATAAATAACATCAATAATTCACTCTATGTGTTGGGTGAAGTTTTGCAAATTACAGTTGGTTAAATTATAAAAGATGCTGCCATTTGTTAAAAATGTATCAAGCAACAAGTAGTAATCAAGCATTTGGACAAATTCAAACAACACATTTGGGTTCTCTCAGAGCAACCTTCTTACCCTTAAGAAATAGAAGACAATATGTCTAGACGAATTGGTCAGACATTTATAATCTACAACAGCTTTACAACAAACCACTAATGTCATTACTGTGGTGTCTAAATACATTATTTATTTATTTTATTTTATTTATTATCTTATTTATTTGTTTGTGCTTATAAAAGCATACAATATGTACAGTTTTTGTTTATATTCACATACCCTATTTATGGATAAATAAAATAAGAGTTATAAGAATTAGTGATTTGTTAATTCTTGTGAACCTTCATTTAAGGAAGATGAGCAGCAACAAACCTGTCACGAATCCAGCCTATTTGTGCTCCCAGATTTTGTTCATGTGCCTTGCCCCTCTCTCCGGGAGCACATGGAGGTGGTTTGTTTATGGGGTAAGCCAACCTCTATTGTGATTGGACTGTAGCCAATGATCCACAGCTGCTCCTCGTTTCAGGTGAAACGCTCAAGGTATTTAAGGGAGCAGCTGTGGATGGCATGGTTTTGACTTTGTCATGTTTTTTAATAGATCTTTGGTTGTTGTCAGGTCATGATTCTGGCTTATGCTCATGTTCTTGCTCACACTCATGCTCATGATCTTGCTTAAAGTCTTGTCTAGTGTTTTAGTCTTGTTCATGTTTGGTGTTAGCTTAGCTTAGGGTCTAGTATAGTTCAGTCAGGTTTCATGTGTGTTTAGTTTAGCATTGGCAGTAAGCTTTTTATTGTTAAACATAGTTAAAACATCTCTGCGTGTGTCATAACACAAGAGACGTACAGGTTTTTCGTCTTGAAGCACAAACTTGTATTCACTTTCCCATCTTTCAATAAATTAACTTCCTTCTGCTTCAATTTTCTCTTCTTGTACATTCTGTGATTATTTGTAAATATTTCTCAACATCACCTGTTGGGAAACTTTGCAGGTCACAAAATCGGCATGCATTGTGGAAGATGCAGTTTATGTATGATTTTACAGTGTACTTAAAGACAATCATACGTCTTTTAAGCTCTTGTGGGCCACATAAAATTATGTGGTGGGCCGCATTTGGCCTGTGGGCCTTAAGTCTGACACACGTGATCTAAGACCATTTACATCAACATTCAATTCATGTTATCTGTTTCAGATGTCTCCAGCAGGAAAGCCTTTTAAAAGTTTTACTATTCATTTTTACTTTAATTATTATTATTAATATTATTTTCGACTTACAGATAAAATATCAGGATATTTAATGGAAAGCTAATAATGCTTTCCATTAAATAAAGTCAAAGGCTCAAAGATATAATTTAGCTGTATTTTAAATCCGTACATCCATTATGTCTTTAAAAAAATGTACAACAGCACTAAAGTACTATGCTTCTCTTAATTGCTGATTCAATCGTTATCTCTCATTGTGTCCAGTCCATTTTTCTGATATCATCCCTCGCTGAGGCACTCTTTAGATCATTTCAAATTACTCTTACATAAATTATAAATATGCCTAGCTTCTGAAACAAGAATCATTTGTATTGCAGAATACATGAATGAATGTATAAAGAATTAATGCAGAGTATACTTATGAAGTAATTATGGGTTATGTGTGCAAGTGCGTGTGTGTGCATATGTATGACATAATGTGCATTTGTCTCTCCAATAAATTAATGTCCACCACATATGATTCAGCTCACCAGATAAATACCAAGCACATACTGGTCTTAAGGTACAAGTAGGGTACTTCAGGAACAGGGCTGAAAAACACTGCATTTAATAAATATAATACCTCCTATAAATATGTATTTAATTATAAATGCATACATCCAAAGTCAAAACAATTTGAAGTGACTAAATGCAGTGTAACTGTCCCAAATCAAGCCTCTTTATGCTCTTGGAGCACTTATGTTGATGTGCCATGCCCCCCTCTCCAGGAGCACATGTTGGAGAGGGTCTTGTTTATGTTTCCAAGTTGACACCCTTTCTCAAAGATTGATCAATGAGGATAATGATCTACATTTAAGGGAGCAGCTGTGGATCCTTCAGGGAGGACTTTTATGTAATGATGGGCTGTGACGTGACGAGGGGGCGGACACACACACACACACACTCACACACACACTCACTCACTCACACACACACACACACACACACACACACACACAGAAAGAGAGAGAGAGAGAGAGAGAGAGAGAGAGAGAGAGAGAGAGATGTTTCACAAAGTTTAATAATAACAAAACACACAAGACAGGTTTGCACAAGACGAGACACTAACACAAGACCTAAGCTAAATGCTAATGCTAACTGCTACTGCTAATCTAAACACACAAGAAACCTGACTAAACTATACTAGACCCTAAGCTAAGCCGTACATCTTAACACAGAATATGAACAAGACTGTAAAACCAAACAAGACTTCTAAGCAAGAGCACAAGCACAAGCAAGAACATGAACATGAGGACGAGCAAGAACGTGAACATGAGCACGAGCATGAACATGAGCACAAGCAAGCATGTGAACATGAGGACGAGCATGAGCAAGAGCAATCAAAATTCTCGACCAGTAAACCATGACAAAGTCAAAACCGTAACAATCCTAACAAACCAAACTAGCCTTCACCGAATGATCCACAGTGACTACAGTCCAATCACAATGAGGAGGTGTAAGCTTGACAAGATAAACAAACCACTGCCAACATGTGCTCCTGGAGAGAGGGACGTGACAAGTCAACATGAGCTCCAGGAGCACAAAGAGGCTTGATTCGTGACAGTAACACTGATTACGTTCCTTATTGTTTAAATTTTTTTATATTGTATATACCAATATCTGGGTATGGTTATATCTAACTACAATTTCATAATAAATCTGAGTAGTTACATGTACCAGACATGTCACTGCGTATGTTTGTTTCATAACAAAGTTAAATAAAACGTTCCCTTTTTTGTACTAGTAATAGGGTCCTTTTTTATTGTCAAATTATGCCTCCAGCACAATTTACTAAATCAATTTTCCTCTCTGGAATGCTTCTGGCTGATCAGTTATTGCTTTTAAAACCTTGCTCAGATGTCACACTGCTTTCTAAAAAACATCTGTTTTATAAAAACTGCTAATGTGATATGAAGTAACAGTGCCAGTCTCATTGTCACAATTAGAACTAAACTGTCAAAAACTACTTTAGCAAGCAGTGAGTTGTTCTTATTTGAATGATAAAAAAGCTTAGAAAGGACCTATTACTGCCTGCTAATCTTATTCACACTGTAAGCACATTTAGAAAAATATAAAACTTTTACAAGTAATCAAACACACACACACACACACACCCTTTCATTTTTTTGTTTCTTACATTTACTTGGACTTTTATTTCATTGCAGACGGAATGTAACTGATATATTTCATGTTTTGTCTGCTCAACTTCATTTCATTTATTAATAAACCCCATTCCTGCATTTCAGGCCTGCAACACATTCCGAAAAAAGTTGGGACAGTGAAGCATTTACCACTTTGTAATGTTGCCATTCCTTTTCACCACACTTAAAAGACGTTTTGGTACCGAGAATACCAAGTGATTTAGTGTTTCAGGTTTTATTTTGTACCATTCTTCCTGCAAACACGTCTTAAGATGTATAACAGTACGGGGTCGTTGTCGAATATTTCGTTTCAAAATTCTCCACACATTCTCTAATGGGGACAGATCAGGATTGCAGGCAGGCCAGTCCAGTACCCGTACCCTCTTCTACCGCAGCCATGCCTTTGTAATGTGTGCAGCATGTGGTTTTGCATTGTGTTGTTAAAAACTACATGGACGTCCCTGGAAAAGATGACGTCTTGAAGGCAGCATATGTTGCGACGCCGCTTCTGAACATGGTTAACATAAGGTTTCTTCTTTGCACAGTAAAGTTTAAGTGGCGTTTGTGCATGTAACTCTGTATTGAAGTGCTTGACAAAGATTTGCCAAAGTAATCCCTTGCCCATGTGGTTATATCAGCTATTGTTGAGTGGCGGTTCTTGATGCAGTGCCATCTGAGGGATCGAAGATCACAGGTGTTCAGCTTAAGCTTGCGCCCTTGGCCTTTACACATTGAAATTCCTCCCGATTCCTTGAACTGTTTAATGATATTATGAACTGTAGAGGGTGAAATATGCAAATCCCTTCCAATCTTTCTTTGAGGTACATTGTTTTTTATCATTTCAATCATTTTCTCACGCATTTGTTGACAAACTGGAGATCCTCTGATCATCTTCGCTCATCAAAGACTCAGCTTTTCCTGGATGCTGCTTTTGTACCAAACCATGATTATAATCACCTGTTGACATCACCTGATTGGAATCACATCATTATTTAGTTTTTTCACTGTATTAATAGCAGTAAATTACCTCCGTTCCAACGTTTTTTGGAATGTATTGCAGGCCTGAAATTAAGTTGAGCAGATAAAACATGAAATATCTTGGGTTCAAACTGTCTGCAATCAAATAAAAGTCAAAGTAAAAACATCCAGGAACACTGCATTTTTATTTTATTTGCATTTTACGTACTGTCCCAACTTTTTCTGATTTGGGGTTGTACCATGTTTCAAGAAGGAACCCATCAAAACACTTTGGACAGCAGCTGGATCACTGGAAGCAATCAGATTCATTAAGAATCAACTTTGTCAGATGGAGATTAATAACAAAATCAGATTAGTCCAAACATCTCCAATGCAATTAGATCATATTCTCTCACATACACACACATACCCAACTGTTCTGACCTTTTCAAAGAGCAGCATGTTTATCTTTAGTACAGATCTCAGGTCAGTGTTGGATCAGGTAAATGGCACTGAATCTTCAGCTGGTTCTCAGCAAGCACTCTTCATCCTCTCAGGACCAAATGACAAACATCCTCAAAATGAGGAACCCCCCCATGTCCCTCTGTCTAATAAGATTCACATTGAGTGAATTAAGATCTATGAGTTTGTCCAGACAGGCTGAATCTCACATGAGGAATCCTGACATTTTGTTCATCATGGTGAATTTTATCTCTCACTCTGCTGTTGGAATTTACTCTCTTTATTAGGCTAGTTGTTTATATGTACCACTTCCTTTTTAATTCATTAATTGATTTTGAATACTTAAACTTACACCACTGATGACCTACTGTGACTGCTGTTATGTAATGTATCAGGGTTTAATGAGTAACCTGATTTCGACTAAACATTTGACCGAAGGCTCAACATTTTTGTGAGTCAGACATTGTTTACACACTAATTAATGCCATCATTGGGTAAGGCAAGGCGTAACATTTTTTCCTCTCAATCTATTTAAGTCTAATTCCTTGATTATAACTTTCACTTTTCCTACCCACCCCCACCCTGGCTGAATTTATTTATTTCTTAGAATTTCAATTTTAACTACCATCATAGGTTATTTTGTATCTCCAGTTTACCTAACTTATGCCAAATTCACACTACACGACTTTCGAGGCTTTCAGATGGCTGTACAGTTCACACTACACAACTTGATCTCTTGTAATCGGGAGTCTTTTAAGTCATTGTGGATTTCACACTACATTACAATAGGGCAATAGGGGGTCACACACTACTCGATTTACCATCAGGAGTAATCACAGATGAGTCTGTCCGGTCTTTCAAACTACATTTTGTGACAAAAACACACGTGAGAAGTAACAAGGGGTTTATCAATACCATGTCCAACAATAAGCGAGCGATCAAAGTTTTTTGTGCGCTAATGTGCAGCGTAAAAGCAAGTAGGAACAATAAATGAATCAGAGTCTGTGAGCACTCGGCAAGCTGCTTGGATCGAGTCGTTGAACAGTTCACGCATAGCGATCAAGAGCCGAGTTTCGATCCCTAAGCAAACGCCGAGTTGCTTTCAAGCTGCAACATCTAGCGGTGACTGCAGAATTACTCAGCTGCACTGTACATTCACATGCAAATCTTCTCTTCTTTCACATCCCACGGGTGCTTTATTCGGTGCAAATCTGCTAACTAAGAAGATTATTGAAGTTTTTTGATGCACCGTTTTGAATCCCAGGAGATTAAAATCACAGGAGATCAGCAGTTTCTGACATACCCAAACCAGCTGGCATCAACAATAATGCCATGCTGAAAGTCACTCAGATCACATATTGTGCCATATGTTTATAATTTACAGTTGGTACGGTGGCTAAGTGGGTAGTGCTGTCACCTCACAGCAAGAAGGGCCTGTGTTCAATTCTGTGTTTTTTTCTGTGTGTAGTTGTCATGTATCCACCCTGTCTATGCTCCTGGAGTTTGTATATGTACCATGCCCCTCTCTCCAAGAGCACAGGCTGAAGCCAACGCCCACCCACAGGCATATAAGAGGACAGCTGTGGCCCCGCCAGTGGGGACTATTTTGATTAGCTT
Source organism: Trichomycterus rosablanca (assembly GCF_030014385.1). Classification (NCBI taxonomy): domain Eukaryota; kingdom Metazoa; phylum Chordata; class Actinopteri; order Siluriformes; family Trichomycteridae; genus Trichomycterus; species Trichomycterus rosablanca. The sequence continues at coordinate 16,868,170 of NC_085997.1, read as the reverse complement.
TGCCTTTGTCATGTGTTTGCTTCCTAGCTTTTGGTTTGATTTTGACTTGGCTCTTTTTGCCCTTGTCCGTTATCCCTTGTCCGTATGCTTCTGTCCATGTTTAGAAGTCTCATTTAGTCTTGTTCCTGTTTGTATTAGTTGAAGTTCCTGTTTAGCTTTAGCATTCTTAGCTTAGGGTCTACTGTAGTTTAGTCTGGTTGTAGGTGTTAGCTCAGCATGTAGCATAGGTTGTGTGTTTGTGTCTTGTCTTGTGTAACCATGTCATGTCTTTAATAAACTTTTGTTATAACATCTCTGTGTGTGTCCGCCCCCTCTTGTCTTGTCTAGCCCTAATACGTTACAGTAGTTTACATGTTCCAGCTGTGTCCATGTGGGTTTCCTTTGGGTGGTCTGGTTTTTGTGTGTGTGTGTGTGTGTGTGTGTGTATGTGATCTGTGATGGACTGGCAACCTATGCTTCCCCCTTCCCTGTGCAGGCGCCATCAATTAGCCAGCAGAGGTTGTAATTGCATCAGCCATTGGAGAGTCCCTATCCGGCCTTTCTCACCCTGTATGAAAAACAAGCCAATCGTGTTCATATAGCTGGGAAGGCAGAGCTAAGTTTCGAACTGATGGTGTTTTATTGTGTTTTATCCTTTAAACAATGTGCCATGTATTATTGTAGCCTAGAATTATAGAATGACAAGCAAATTAAATCCTATTTTCAAAAGAATGAGAAGATCTCCAAAGATTTGGAAGTGTGGGCTAACTGGCCAGCAGATAAGCTATGGTCAAATAAAATACTATTAACATTTGTAACTTTATACATGTTTCACTTTTCAGTTAGCCTGTTAGCTTTATGGTAACTTTTATGTAATATGTTTAGCTTCTATAAAAATAAAAATGTGCTTACATACATACATAAAACTTAAAATTATCGTCTCAAACATGTAGCTACATTAAAATAAATGACAATTCAATAATGTATCTCTTGACTTACATCATAAAATAAGACATTGTGGCCCTGCTAGCAAGCTTGTGAAACAAGTGTTATTGCTGAACCAGCTTACATTACACACTGTGTACTACCTAAAGTACCAATAATAACATTGATGGTACATTTATGTACATTAATGTGGTTTTGAAAAGTCAAAATTATGTATGGTGTGTTTAATCTTTTAAACATGTTGGCCTGCTGGCCGGCTTGTATTGGCTAGATCAGTTTAACCGTAACTTTGTTCCTGACACTTTTAATGCTATTTATACAGCAGTTATACATACAGATTATACAACATTTATACATACAGATTTAACGATGAGTGAAGACTAAAGCTGCCCTGCTCAATGAAGGATTTGTCCTTGCAATTGCAATTAAGATGGAAATATCTGCAAAAAATGATGAAACAGAATTGCCAAAACATTATCATTAAAGCAACTGTGTGCCAGAAAGCACATGACCTACCGTAACACCACTTAAAGTTATTAGAATAATGAATGAAATGTTATTTTACTGTAGACTGCATTATCCTTCCTTGATCTGACACAAAATTGTTGAATTTCCTCAAAAAGATGAAAATACCAGAAAATCACATGATTTTGTTGAAAAATCTGTACACTGATCAAGAAGTTGCATTCATGACAGAATGGACAAACAGATCATATGCACAGGAGTTAGACAAGGCTGCATTTGTCACCATTTTTGTTCAATATTATGAGAGAAGTAGGACTGGAAAAAGACGCCTGAGAATTTAAGATGGGCGGCATGGTGGCTCGGTGGGTAGCACCGTCGCCTAACAGCAAGAAGGTCCTGGGTTCGATCCTCAGGCGTGACAGTCCGGGTCCTTTCTGTGCAGAGTTTGCATGTTTTCCCCGTGTCTGCGTGGGTTTCCTCCGGGAGCTCCGATTTCCTCCCACAGTCCAAAAACATGCAGTCAGGTTAATTGGAGACACTGAATTGCCCTATAGGTGAATGGGTGTGTTTGTGTGTGTGTGTATGTGTGTCTGCCCTGCGATGGACTGGGTGTTACTGTGTGCCTTGCGCCCATTGAAAAGCTTGGATAGGCTCCAGCACCCCCCCCACCACCCTAATTGGATAAGCGGTTAGGAAAGTGAGTGAGTGAGAGTGAGGATTTAAGACTGGTCAAAGGAAACCTTTGATATGTGTAAAATACCTTAAGGCTTTTATATTACAAGTTAAAGAACAGTGTGATATTCAACTCAATATGAAGTAGACAAAAGTCAGGACAACAGGAAGGTCCACTAATTTTACCATTGATAGAGATGTTAGTGGTGGACAGCTTTTGCCTACTTGGATCATAAAAAAATGGAAAAGGTCTTTAGATGTAAAGATTTGTCTATCCAAACAAAGATCAGAATTGTGATCAAGATGATCAAGCTGGACAGTAAAAAAGCAGCTTATCTTTGATTTTCGGTGCTGGGAAGACTTTTGACTGTCCTGTATGGCAAAGAAGACAAACAATTGGATCCTTGACCAAGTCAAACCTAACCTCTCACTTAAAACCCAAATAAACAAACGGAAACTTTCATTTTTTGCATGCTAAGAAGAACCACTTAATTAGAAAAGATAATTTTGCTTGGAAGCCAGCAACAAAATGATCCAAGACCAAACCAGAAGACAGAATGTTCTGGAGAAACACTATCTATATAGTGTCCTGGAGCCTGAATTGACTTGATGACATGTCTTCCAATTATTGGATTCAGGAATTTACAGTGGTCACAATGTGTTAAACAGCAGTCTTTTGTGCTCAGAAATAAATAAGACATTCTGCACCCTTGTGTTTTCACATGCTTTAAAGACGTGTTAAAGTTTAACATTCCTGTGGAATGTGAAAGAAATAACAGAAGTGATGGTACAACTAATGTAGTTCAGAGCTATGAATAAGACCTGTCTTACTAACACACACAGGCACAGAGACAAACATTTGCATGGTTGCACTCATCAAAGTCCTTGCCTCCACTGAGAAGAAGATGTGCGTACACATATCCACCCACACAGAAAGCTTGTTTCCCTCCGAGGGACTCACACAGTTGTACTGGTTCCTGTCTTTGCACATTGATGTGTACAAGGTAGTAAATTCATTTTCTAAATGCACCATTTATGTAATCATTTTCAATAACTGGTTAATTCTAATCTGAGTTAGTGGTACAACTGGTGTCCTCGTAAACAATGGCCACAAAAGAAGGAAAACACACTGAACAGGGCATCAATTCATCACTTTTACTTTGGAGGCAAGTTTAAAAAGCCTGTACCTTACTCGCATGTTATTAACAGGTGGGTGGAAACTGGAGTACCTGGAGAAATTCATGTGTAAAAGATGTGTAAACATGCATTGACCAAAGGCAAGTGTTAAACCTAGTTTCTTAGGAGACTGATGCACCAACTCTACTCTTACTCACTCACTCACTTTCTTAACTGCTTATCCAATTAGGGTCGCAGGGGGCAGGGGGTGCTGGAGCCTATCCCAGCTTTTCAATGGGCACAAGGCACACAGTAACACCCTGGACGGGGCACCATTGCAGGGCAAACACACATACACACACACCTATTCACCTATAGGGTAATGCAGTGTCTGTAATTAACCTAACTGTGTGTTTTTGGACTGTGGGAGGAGAAAACCCACGCAGACACGGGGGGAACATGCAAACTCCACACAGAAAGGACCCAGACCGCCCCGCCTGGGGAACAAACCCAGGACCTTCTTGCTGTGAGGTGACAGTGCTACCCACCGAGCCACCGTGCCGCCCGCACCAACTCTACCTGCTGTTTTCACACTTTTAACAAATACTAAGAGAAAAAAAAAAAGCAATCAAAAATTAAAAGAGAAAATGTGAAAGTACAAAAGGAGAAAAGCTAATCTGCTTCCTTCAAATAAACCTCATTTCTGTCTATTTTCAGTTCTATTATTACAACTGACCCTCGATTCAAACCATTTCATTTCATCAAAGTGAGTTTCTTTGATGTGTCAGTCAAAAAATAAGTACCAAAGAAAACCCGGTGAACTTGGCCAGTAAAAGAAAATTGAATTAGCAACATGCTTTAAAAACTGTAAAGCAAGAACAGTCTGTTATAGAGGTCATGCCACTAATGACAGCAGGTGATGTGGCATAACTCAAGCACCACTGTGAAAATCAAAATATGAAATTCACTAGCTGGCTACTGTGAAAATAATTAATTTGATATATTAATGGATATATTTGCAGTATTTCCCCAGCACTTCACACTGTGTCTACACTTAATCACTGATAATGATTGTTATGGAAAAAATAGATATGTTTGATATCACCTGAAATATTAGTATTTTGCTGCTTGTGCATTAAATACCTATAGTTGTTAAATCCTTATGTGGCTGCTTGAGATGTGACTGGGAGTCTAAAGTACAGATATAAGCAATGTCTGTCATTAACATGTTGGAAAGCTGTTGCAATTAGATAAGAAACCACATTTAGCACAAAGTGGAGGTTCAACACCCAATGTCTAATATAAAGATGGGGCCATAGCATCTGTTCCTGGTTCTTCTTTAGATACACTGCTGTGAGAACCCACGATCATGCTAATAAATTCTCCAATCCCGTCAAGTGTAATCTTTGTTTTCATTTATTATCTTACCTTTTTTTCCACAACATGATAACGATTTTAATCAAAAACTAAAATCTCTCATTAATTAATTATAATCTGTTACTGTGGTCAGGTGCATCTGATTTGCTTTAATTACTCTTGAGATATGTCTAAAAATCAACAGCAGTCCACCTGTCGCAATTTGACTTGACTGGACATAATCTGAAAAAGCACACACCAGGGTCTGTAAGGTTCCACTATTTACACCTTACTGTTAGGACAAAAAACAAGTTATGAAGTCCAAAGAACTGTCCATAATTAAACTGTGGCAAAGCAAAGATCAAGGCAAGAATATAAAACAATATACATGAATTTGAGTGTTCCCAGAATCACACTGGCCTCATTTATTTTTAAATATAAGAAGCTTCTTTTATGATTTGAAATACAAGAGGCTTGGTCCAGCTTTGAATCTTATTAATGTTGGCCTTCTCACCAAATTGGGCATCCAGATAAGAACAGCCTTGGTCAGGGAAGTAAAAAAAAAAATCTATGGTCATTATTAAAGACCTCCAAAAGCCCTGTGCAGAGAGGGGATAATCTGGAAGGACCACCTCAAACAATTGTTAACCAGAACTCCATAAATTACACTTTTTGGCAAAAGCAGGGCAAAAAGGCATATGGAAACCAGTGTAGATTTGCTACATGGCATGTAAACAACTCTGGCAACATATAATAATAATTAAAATAAATAAATAATAACAATAATAAAAACAATAATAGTAATAATAAAACAAAATAATAATAAAATAATAATAATAATAATACAAAAATAATAAAAGAATAATAACAATAATAATAATAAAATTTAACAATAAATAAACAAATAAACAAATAAACAAATAAATAAATAAATAAATAAATAAATAAATAAATAAATAAATAATTTTGTTTGATTACTCCTTACACCTTTTCTGGTGCAAAGCAAGCATTGCTTATAACCTGGCTAATACCATTCCAAACATGAAACGAAGATAGCACCATGATATGGGTGGTGCTTCTCAGTGAAATTAATAAATATAATGAAATATGTTCTAACTAACGTAGAACTGTAATTTTATTTGTTAAAAGTGACTCTGATGGTAAGATATCATAAAGACTGTGTCTTGTATGACCCAGCAGCCATACAAGATGTGATATTACTGTAGGTAATTTAATGGTCCAAACATTTTTAGACGTTTAAAATCACAGATTCTCAATATCATTCCTAAAGGCCCATTGCAGAGTTTTACATTTTTGCTGCACCTATAATGAGGTGTTCATTAAGCTCATGCATTAATTGTCTGTACCCTTTATAAGTGGGATCAAGTGTTTCTATAGCAGTGAAGGATAAAAACACTTGGGTATGTGAAAGATGCATCATAAATTGAACTGTTCACTGATCATGAACCCCGTGTGGGCCTGCTGCAAATGCTCTATATGGTCAAAAGTATGTGGACATTTATATGGACGTACATAGACCCACAAAAAGGAACAAAAGCAGCATCCACATCTGTATTCCCCTTTCCTACGTCTCAAGCTCAAGACCTACAGTATATTCTTTCATGTTTGCATAATACATGAGCAAATCTCCATTCAGACCACTCTTAAGGACAGTTATCTTATACAAGTTTCTACAAAGCTGTATGATGTTGTACACAAATGTTGTAAAATAAAAACATCGTTATATCATTTTATTTGTATACATAGAGCTTACATAATTTTTCAAAGATAGCCCTTAGCTATTAATGTGCAAAAGCAATGCAAATCAAACACTTACTTTTAAATAGAAAAAACCATGAATAAGATGAAGAAATTAAATAATCATTTTCATGTAACATTTTACTGCCCAATGCATTTGCAATCACACTTCATTAATTACAAAATTACAACCATGTCCTAATTGTAGAGCCAAAAATGTCATTAAATGAGTCAGAAGAGATTATGAAAAATAAGTGGGTTTGATCTCATGCCAGACAATAAAGAGAGATTAACAGAGAAAAAATGAGAGACATTATCTGGCTTAGAGGGGGGAACTTAAACTAGTGATTGAATATAATTCTAATAGATGCGTCGTTTTTAGCATGGTAGTGATTTGGTCAAAGGCCATGTAGAAAATGGACTTCAAAGGGGTTGGAGAAACAAAAATACTGTATTTGCTAGAATATCTGATGCCAGACAATACAGATGCCACACAATTGAAATCTGACTGAATATTATACTCTTTAGATATAATTCTAGGTATAATTATTTAGGTATAATTCTATTAAGTAGTAAATAGGTCTTTTTATCATATGAGCATTTAATCTATGTTTGGTTTAACCTCCTGAGACCAGCAATTCATTTTTGTCCTCTGTGGTGGACATGTGTCTGAGATCTCTAACACAAGCACCATTTATGCAATCCATTTGAGTACTACTGTTCTATATAGAGTACATCCTGGACTTTTCAGTAATGTCACATTTGTGGGGGTGTGGCAAACATAGCTCACGAACTTCTCATATTTCACATTTTATGGCAACAAACAAGCCGTTTTTTTGCTGATATTATGTTTCTGTTGCTAATAATCAAATTATTTCATCAATATGAAATTCTTAACTTCAATTTAGAAAAATTTCAGAAATGTACAGCAATTTTACCCCTTTCAAAACACAACATTTATTCAATGTCCTTTGTAGTGGACAGTAGGACTTACTACCTCCTTTTTTTTTTAGGTTTTTAGCCTATTTCTGTACAAGGAAGCAAATGGCTGAGTAAAGCAGAGAAGATTTTATTCAGAAATGATACAGATTTAGAGCTGTCAGGAGATGAGGAAAAGGAGGGCCAGACTGTAGAGAAGAGGAGGCCTAGATATCAAAATATCTAAACCTTTTTTCTCTGGGTCTCAGGAGGATAATAGATGTTAATTGGTTTAGGAAGTAAAATATCAGAATTTTATGTGAATAAGGAAAAAATACAGGTTTATTGTAAATAACATAACTGAACAAATATTAGGGTCCTGATAAACTACCTTTTTTTTAAATAGTGTTTGGAATACATTGTGCATGTGCTCTATTTCTAGACAAATGCAATTAAAAGAACGAATCTCTAATGTGTTACTCTCTTGAGCCTTTATTTAACTGACAAAAGCACAAGGACAATATAAAAATTTTAATTTAATGCCTGCAACAGCATAAAAAAGCTGGGACAGAGGCATGTTTACCACTGTGTTACATCACCTTTTCTATTAATGACACTGTTTAATCTTTTAGGACTTGAGGATACTAACAGTTTTACAAGTCTATTCTTGCTTAACACAAGAACTTAGCTGCTCAACATTCTGCAATCACTGTTGTCTGATTCTCCTCGTCATTATGCATCATACATTTTCAGTAAGATAAAGATCTGGACTACAGACAGGTCAAGCATATGCAGTCTGTGTCAATGAACCCACACTGTTATAGTGCAGAATGAGACCTGGTGTTGTGTTGCAGAGGTTTGATACTTATTAATAAAGAATAAACAAATCACTATCAACTAATTGTTTTTATTGCATTTTACAATTTTTCTGGAAATGAGGTTTGTAGTTTGTAGTAGTTAGCAGATGTTTTGGTAGTAGAGCCAAATAACTAACTAACTAAATAACTATTTAAATAAATAAATACTAACACAACAACAATAATTATTATAATTATTATAAAATTTTGACTATTTTAAGACAAGTGTGGCATGGTGGGTAGACCTGTTGCCTAACAGCAAGAAGGTCCTGCGTTCGATCCCCTTGCTTGTGCTGAGTTTGCATAATCTGCCCGTGTCTGCGTGGGTTTCCTCCGGGAGCTCCGGTTTCCTCCCACAGTCCAAAAACATGCAGTCAGGTTAATTGGAGACACTGAATTGCCATAGAGGTGAATGGGTGTGTGTGTGTGTGTGTATGTGTGTCTGCCCTGCGATGGACTGGCGCCCCATCCAGGGTGTTACTGTGTGCCTTGCACCCATTGAAAAGCTGGGATAGGCTCCAGCACCCCCCGCGACCCTAATTAGATAAGTGATTAAGAAAGTGAGTGAGTGAGTATTTTAAGACAATATTTAGTAGGATATTGTTTACAGTTTAGGCAGTATCTGCAGCCATGGTGTAAACTGCACATTAGATTAGTACCTGCACTTATTCATTTACACACAAAATTAAAAAAAGAAGGAACACTGAATACTTATAGGTACTGTAAAATTTTTTTACACTGTCCCACTGCATGACAAAACATAAAATAGTATATAGAGACGGAGGGAGGGAGGGAGGGAAGAAAGGGGTCATTTTTACTTAAATTACATAAGAAAATAAGTTATTTTTCCCAGCTTTGGTGTAAAAAAGAGACTATTTTTTTACCTGGGTTTGGTGCTGTTAGTAGTGGAATCTTAATGGGTGACCGTGTAAACAGGTGAAGAGGATGAGCTGATGACCCCTGGGTCACATCTGATTCCATGGTCATTAGAGCAGCCGTCGCAAGAGCCATTTGTTTGTTATTCCGCACTCGTTTTATAGCCACTGGACAACCTAGAAATAAACAATAAATAAGTAAGTAATAAAAGAGCATGGTCAATCTAAATTTATCGTCATTTTATGTCTACAGCTTAAACATTTAGTTTTTACTAAACGTGAATGAATATGCATTTAGATCAGAGTTACGGTGGTTAATTCCACTAATACTAAGTAACAAAATAATAATAATAATAATAATAATAATAATTTGGTATAGTTACACTGTATGAACTTTACTGTATACTATTTTATACTTATACTTAAAATATAAATAAATAAATAACAACTAGTAAATACAAGTAACAAATAACTAAATACATGAAAAGCCCACTGTAGCACAAACGTTATTGTTTGTGCCATATGGCTCAGGACACAGTTTGGGATGTTCTCTTGTATATGTACATTTCACTCACTCACTTAACGGCTTATCCATTTAGGGTTGCGGGGGGTGCTGGAGCCTATCCCAGCTTTTCAATGGGCGCAAGGCACACAGTAACACCCAGGACGGGACGGGGCTCCAGTCCATCGCAGGACACACACACACCCAAACACATACACACACCCATTCACCTATAAGGCAATTCAGTGTCTCCAATTAACCTGACAGCATGTTTTTGGACTGTGGGAAGAAACCGGAGCTCACGGAGGAAACCCACACAGACACGGGGAGAACATGCAAAATCCACACAGAAAGGACCCCGCCTGGGGATCAAACCCAGGGCCTTCTTGCTGTGAGGCGACAGTGCTACCCACCGAGCCACTGTGCCGCCCTATGTACATTTCTTCCAAGTATTTCTGATACCCTCATGTCTTTTAAACAAGTCAATGGGTAAAATAGACACTTTAAATTGCCCATAAAGGTTAGCATTTGTGAATGGACAAGGTTTGTGTGTTTTTCCACTCCTCAAAAACGTTTAAGTAGATGGATTGGGTATAAATTACCACTTAGTGTGACTAAATAATGATGCAGATTTTTATGTAATAATGTTTTAGTAAAAATGTCTCTTTTTGCCCTCAGAGTAAATAAAAAAAGAGTGAATGCAAGATAATGTTGAATAATAATGAATCTCTTTGAATTTGGGCTCCTCCTAGTCATCTGTCTATATCCATTTAATCACATATGCATAGATGTCCTTGTTCTTTAATCTTATTGGCTGCTAAACATGCATTTATAGAGCTTCTTTTATCTTTAAATTGCGGTCATGGAGCAGCACTATCACAGCACAGTAAATTTATGAGCCAGTGAAGAACCAGTAGCCCAGGGGAAACTTAATCAGATTTATCCACAAACGTTCACATTCACAGAGAGACAAATGTCATAGTGGGTGAACACTGCACTGCACCCAAGCACCAGCCCACATACTTTTACACAGCGGGCTGGGATTGATAGAACACTGAACAGATTTGACTCTATCTCACCAAAACACACAGCGCTTTATCTAACAGCTCTGAGTGGGAGGATCAGACACGGCGGTTAACATACACAAGTACCACTCAGGAAATCAGGTCAAAATAATCATATTAAATTATTTCAGAAAAGCTCTATTCTAATACTGATAAAGAGAATAAAATGTTTTATCAGACATATGGGTCTGATATAATTAAAAAAAATTTAATTAATAGATAATAATTAATAAAATCTTTAATTAATAAAATCGTATTAATTTTTTGAACTCTTACATTTATATTTTCGGCATTTAGCAGACGCGTCTATCCAAAGCGACTTACAGTACTGTGACAGTAAACAATCTAAGCAATTGAGGGTTAAGGGCCTTTAAATATTATACAGTATATATTTATGTATTTATATACCGATCAGCCATAACATTAATACCACCTCCTTATTTCTACACTCACTTTCCATTTTATCAGCTCCACTTACCATATAGATATACTACAATTATTGATTGTTTTAACCTGCTTTTACCATGTTCCTTAATGGTCAGGACCACCACAGAGCAGGTATTATTTAGGTGGTGGATCATTCTCAGCACTGCAGTAACATGGTGGTGGTGTGTTAGTGCAGTGTTTCTCAACCTTTTTTCAGTCACGGCACCCTTTAAAAGTATTCAAAATCTCAAGTCACCCCAGTCTAAAATGTATTAAAAAACTTACACTTTGCATCCCTCGGACTGCTAACAAACAAAAACCCTACAGGGATGAGACGTACTGTGGTTGCATTGCATTAAGTTTCAGAAAGATCCTCTCTTGTGCAGAAATGTGCCTGTGTTTGTTTCTGCTTTAAAACATACGCGCCATGAATCAATCAGATTTAACATCATTAAACAAGTTTATAGTTTATTTCTCAATTATTTGTCATTATACCACTAGTACTGCTCATTGTCTGCATGGTTTTTCTGTAGCTCGGTCACGGCTCTCAAACTTAAACTCAAAAGAAGCTTTATTGGCATGACAAATAAGGACATTCGTATTGCCAAAGCAAGTTAGAGAAAATTAATAATAAAAATAACAATAAAAAAGAACAAATATATACAAAACAGTTACATGTGCAAAAATATAAAATAGAATAAAATATTAATAAAAACAGTGCAAAATAATAACAATAAAAATTATAATATTTACATTAATGAGGTAATTACCTCTCTCTCTGTGTGTGTGTGTGTGTGTGTCGCTTGCTCTCTCCGCGATACTGAAAGTGATTTGAATTTCGATAATAAACAGCTCTTATTATGACTGATTAATTCCCTCTACTGATGGAAGCGGAATGGTTGAATTACAGCCGATAAGAACTCTTCATTTTAAAGAGCCGTTCAATAGAATCGGATCGTTCGCGAACGACTCATCACTATAGGCAACGCACGCAACCCGCGTTGACGTTGTAGCATGGGGAAAGGGGCGTGTGAGACAAATTTAGATGTTTGAGGCGGCTAATGGTCTACATTTTCATGATAAGTTGACTTTTTTGTATTTTAAATTTATTTCATTTTCAATATCAGTAACGTCAGAATATTTTTGACGGCACCCCTGACGAAGCCAGACGGCACCCCAGGGTGCCACGGCACCCCAGTTGAGAAAGGCTGTGTTAGTGTGTGTTGTGCTGGTATGAGTGAATCAGGAGTTTTTAAACACCTCACTGTCACTGCTGGACTGAGAATAGTCCACCAACCAAAAATATATCCAGCCAACAGCGCCACGTGGGAAGCGTCCTGTGACCACTGATGAAGGTCTAGAAAATGACCAACTCAAACAGCAGCAATAGATAAGTGATCGTCTCTGATTTTACATCTACAATGTAAACCAACTAGGTAGGAGCGTCTAATAGAGTGGACAGTGAGTGGACAGGGTATTTAAAAACTCCAGCAGCACTGCTGTGTCTTATCCACTCATACCAGCACAACACACACTAACACACCACCACCATGTCATTGTCACTGCAGTGCTGCGAATGACCCACCACCTAAATAATACCTGCTCTGTGGTGGTCCTGTGGGGATCCTGACGATTGAAGAACAGGGTGAAAGTAGGCTAAAAAAATTACTACAGTCTGATCAGTGTATAAATAAAAGAGCTGAAATAAATTCATAGTGAATAAGTTTTATATCCAAAACATATCTTAAAATAAATAAACATCTTCAAAACCTCTGTAAAATGCTTATGATGAAATAAAGTATTTACAATACTATTACAGGTATCATGCATTTAAATTGTATTAATTTGTCACTGTTAAACTTGTAGTATAAGTTGGAGGAAAAGGAAAAAAGAAGGCAACCCATTCATGGTTATAAATACAATAAGTAATATAAAAAAAATCTATATAATAAATATCACAGCCACGGCCTCTATGTGACTCCAGGGGCTTTTTGTTTCTCTAGAGTTGCCATTACCACTCACCATATTTTTAATAGCCTCCACAAACGTCTAAACTGTATTTCAGAGATATATGTCTTCATTACCTGCATTGACAATTGTTGCCATGTGTCGCTGTTTTAATTTAATGAGCATATCTAAGCTGTGGGTAGAACGCTGGCTGGGGTAAATGTATGACATGCTGTTGGGATGCTCACTCTCCAGGGGCACATGTTTTAAATAAAGAAAAAAAAAAGCTAAAGTTCAATGGGAGTGTAAGTGCAGTAAATGGTAGAAAAGCTTTCAGCATTTTGGAGCTGTCCATTAATAGGTGGTGCTGTAACAGCAGACAACTACAGCTGTTTGTTCAGTTAGACATACAGTACATTACATCACCATATGTATGTTGAGCCTCTTTTCTTATTTTACTACTTAAATGAATAATTAACGTTAACTGTTGTAAAGGTGCAGGATAAAATTAAGCATACAATTTTGCATGCTCCTTAGACAAGCATTAGTGGAATGGTGGAATAGTAGAGTAGTAGAATAGATCAAGATACCCCCTTTCTTAAGGATTGGTTCTCATGGTGCCCTGACCTAAACCTCATACACTCATACTGGAATAAACTGGAACAAATCTTACAGCTTTACATCAATGCTGATTCCTACTAATGCTTTTGCTGGCAAGCAATTTTCCAAATGGATATTCAATAATTAAAAATGCATTACCAGAGGAATAAAGGCCATGCTAGCAGAAAAGAAGAACTTTATATTGTCTTTTTTATTTATTTATTTATTTATTTTACCTGTAAATATTCAGAGCAGAGAGTTCTCTGTCTTCCTCCCAATCTAGTCGTATCCAATTACCCGATTGCATTACGCTTCCTTTTTACTGATGCTGATCCCCACTGCTGATTAAGAAAAGAGCGAGACTGACACGTGAGAGGTCGTAATTGCATCAGTTATGAGGAACCCGGTCCAGCTTTTCCCACCCTATGAACAACAGCCAATCGTTGTTCATGTAGCCAACCAGCCCAGCCGGATGGCAGAGCTGAGATTCGATACGATGTATTCGAAATCCCAGCTCTGGTGTGCTAGCGTGTTTTACCGCTGTGCCTCCTGAGCAGCTGTTAACCTGATAGTTTTGATCCTTATCTTAATGGCAGGACACTTAAGTTGAATAATCGTAAAACTTAGGACATCTGGATTAGTAAATCAAGTGTGGTGTATTTTTTGTGTTGACCCACAGTTACTACACTTTTCTCTAAATAAAAAGTGGATGAAGTACTTTTACAGTATAACTAATGTTTAACTTCTTTTGAACTGTTAGTTGCTTTCATCATTTTTAATCAAATCAAATAGTGAATCGGAGCTCTTTTATAGCTAATAAATGTTGTTTTAAAGCAAATCCATGTGCTCTCCCCCAGTGATTTGTCAAGATTTACAGACAGTTATAAACATTTAGCACACACTTAAAGCATTAATATAGAATTCATATCAAAATCTTTAGACCATAACGACTCACGATCCCAGGGGCTACATATATGACTGACCGGCAATAACCATCCCTCATCACTTCACTGCACTCTTCCCTGAAGTCCATTTTACAGATGCTTGAATATCTCACTACAGTGACTTTCACACTTCATTAGATCCCATCAATATTATTCAGTCATGAAAAATGAAGTTTTTGTGGCCAGCTCTATAAAGCAATAGTACAAAGTTAAAGGTAATTCTTCTTCTTTGATTTCAAATGTCTAAAAGCCACACCATGTCATGTCACTATGCCATCATCTCTTTAGCTTTTTCCAGTGTCCTGTCATGTGCTGCTTGTAGCAGAAGAGGACCTGATAATGCAATGCATGTCACAGTGTTGTCAATGCAGTTAATTCTTGGTCTTCCCTTGGTCTTTCCTGTCATATCACTGCATTCAAAGTTGTCATGTTCGCACCTCATCACATGGCCAAAGTAACTTCACTTGTGTGACTTGTTGTTCAGTAGCTCCTTGTCTGGGGTGCGTTTTCCAAAAAGTTTGTAATGATAAGTACTTCGTAACCTCATACCTAAGAACATTCTTAAAATTTACAAGTGTTTCCCAAAACCCTTCAAAAATAAAGTGGCACTTAAACTTTTTCATAAATTAAGAGTAGTCTGACCCATTTGTAACTCACTAAGTACTTTCTTTAATTTGAAGGTTGTGTGCACAAAAAGGATAAATTCAGCCAATTTGTCTTTTAAAAAACTCACAGACGCACTGGTTCTATGCATGACAGCATCACCTTTATAAAAAAAATATTAACTAGCACGATATACTGTATATATATCCTTGTTTCTACACTCACTGTCTATTTTATCAGTTCCACTTACCATATAGAAAAACTGTAGTAGTTCTACAATTACTGACTGTAGTCCATCTGTTTCTCTACATACTTTGTTAGCCCCCTTACATGTTGTTCTTCAATGGTCAGGACCCCCACAGGACCACTACAGAGTAGGAATTATTTGGGTCGTGGGTCATTCTCAGCACTGCAGTGACACTGACATGGTGGTGGTGTGTTAGTGTGTGTTGTGCTGGTATGAGTGGATAAGACACAGCAATGCTGATGGAGTTTTTAAACACCTCACTGTCACTGCTGGACTGAAAATAGTCCACCAACCAAAAATATATCCAGCCAACAGCGCCCCATGAGCAGCGTCCTATGACCATGAAGGTCTAGAAGATGACCAACTCAAACAGCAGGAATAGATGAGCAATCGTCTCTGACTGCATTGCAAATGAAATGTTTTATACCAGTAATTTAAAGGCCTATTGGTTATTAGTTTAAACAAATGTTTTCTTAATGAATGATTTGCTTTTTGTGATATAATAATGAGAAATTGTATGGTAATCAGTGATTCTGTGCCTTTTCAGAGGCGGAGTCAACAAAGAGCAACTTAAACCTTGTTCGTAGTTGTGGAGACTCAGGAGGGTCTTTGGGAAACACTCGCAAAATTGGCATTCTTAAAATTAGTCGCCCTTAAAGTTATTCGTAAATCGCTAAGGTCAATTGTTATCTGGAAACGCACCCCTGTTCTGGCCATCTTGTAAACTTGCTCAGTGATCATCATCATCTTCCTCCATGAGATTTAAGCAGTTTACTGATGCACTTGTTTTCAAAAGCCTGAATCTGTCTTTCTTCCTTTTTCTTCAGTGTCCTGGCTTCACATCCATACGTGGCTACTAGCCTTACCAATGCTTTCATTAAGTAGCTTGGCAACGGTGCTAAATGGCTTGTTTTTCCATTTACCCATCACTACAATGCTAATTGCCATTCCTGACTTCAACAGAACATTCTACTTTATTTAATACTTTACTTTCCAAATATATATCCTAATTTTCCACCATAATATCCAGTACGTCTTTAGTGTTCATTGTCACTTTTGTGACTTTAAGCTGTATTTATCAGCATGTTATATTACTCCGCAGTCTGAGATTACCAATGGTCTTTTCACTAATCCTAAATTCTCTGGCCAATCCATGTAGAACCTTTCTCATGATTTGTCCTCCAATGATGTTAAACAAATATGGCAAACCATTACATCCTTGTCGGACACGCTTTCTTACCCTGAACCACGCAGATGTGTGATTAACTGTTCTGGCAGCAGCATGTTGTCAGCTATACAAATTTCTCACTAGGTGGAGGTGTAAAGAAAAACCATCTTAAGCGTGGTTATCCATAATTGGTCATGCTGTACCATGTGAAATACCTTTGTGAAATTAATGAAACATGAATATAGTGCCTGGTTCCTTTCTTTTGCTTTCTCCATGATGATCGGGAGGTTTGTGATCTGTGATCTGTGTCTCTTCTTGGCCTAAATCTAGCTTGTTATTGGGCAATCTCTTGATTGATTGTTTTATGTTTACTTACAACAGGATCTTGCTAGCATTTTAGACCAGTGCAATAGTCATGTAGTTGCTGCAGTGGAGCAAATCACCTGAAACCACCTGGAAGTAACCCACCAAGTACTCGGAAAAAGTTAATCACTGCATTCACAAATAATAAATGAATACTAGCACTGACTAAAGGCTGAAAGCTAAACTCATGTTATACTAAAGACTGAAGTGGCCTTTAAAGTTGCGTTGCACATATTTTTATTTAAAAGAATTTGTTTTGCCAGTCCATGTTAAAATTCACAGCGTGTTGCCTAACCCTTGGAGTCAGCGAATGCTCCCCTGCTTGCCAGCCTTGGAGTGTAAAAATGTAATGAGATGAGAAAAAAATGCAGGAAAAAGCAGGGTTTATGATTGTGCATGCTGCATGGCAATGCAGCACTGTTTATACACTATATGGCCAAAAGTAAGTGGACACCAGACCATGAGCTTGCTGGGCATCTAATTATAAAACCATATGAATTCATATAGAGTTGAATCTTGTTTGTTACTATAACAGCCTCCGCTTCTTTTGTAAGCATTCCACAAGAAAATCTGTGCCTATTCTGTCAAAAGAACATCTGTAAGGTAAGGGATTGATGTTGAACAAGAAGACTTGGCTCACAATCTATGTTCCAAATCATTGTCCAAGGTGCTCAGTATGGATGAGGTAAAGACTCAGTGCATGTTACTGGAGTTTCCTCACACCAAACTTAGGTGGTGGCTCAGTGGGTAGCACTGTTGCCTCACTGGGTTTGATCCCCAGGTGAAGCAGTCCGAGTCTTTTCTGTGTGGAGTTTGCATGTTCCCCCTGTGTCTGCATGGGTTTCCTCCGGGAGCTCCAGTTTCCTCCCACAGTCCAAAAACATGCAGTCAGGTTAATTGGAGACACTGAATTGCCCTATAGGTGAATGGGTGTGTGTAAGTGTGTGTGTGTGTGTGTGTGTGTGTGTGTCTGCCCAGCAATGGACTGACGCCCCGTCCAGGGTGTTACTGTGTGCCTTGTGCCCATTGGAAAGCTGGGATAGGCTCCAGCACCCCCCGCGACCCTAATTGGATATGCAGTTAAGAAAGTGAGTGAGTGAGTGTGTTTGACATTGAACTTGTAAACTGATTAACCTTGTGTAACGAATAACTACCAGTCCTGTCATGAATATAACCAAGGTGTGTAAAACATGATGTTAAAATCCTAATAATAAATAAATATTAAACCTTATATTTATAGACTTTACTTAATGCACAAGGCTACAACCATACTGGGAACACTTAAGAGCTTTCTTTAAACTGTTGTCACTAAGTTAGCAGCAATGACTTATTATTATTGTACATTGTTAATTTGTATACCTTTTAGCAAAAGGTATCTGGAATTATTAATTAGAATGGTGTCCACATACTTTTGGCTACACAGAGTAGACTGATTCATGCCATGAACTTAAATCTGCTTTAAGTTTACAACAAAAGTTCAGGTTTGTCTGTATTCATCATCTGAGATGTTTTAAGTTAATGCATCTATGCACCAGGTATAACGATTACAATTTTGGATGCATTACATACTAGTATATAAACTGTATGGCTAAAGGTATGTGGATACTGTTAATACTTGAATCCTGGTGTTTCAGTCCCACCCATTTCTAAAAGGTTTATAATTTTCTTTTTTTTATATTATTATTATTATTGTTATTATTGTTATTACCATTATCATATGTTATATAAAACCAGTTAATTGATGACAATGATTCCAACTTTGTGACAATGTTTTTTAAGCCTCTTTTCTGGTCCAACATAACTGTTCCCCTGTGCACAAAGCGAGGTCGATAAAAAAACATGGTATGACAAGTTTGATGTAGAGGAACTCTAACCTCAACCCCATTCAACTCTTGAAATTTTAAAGTTTTTCTTTTTCAGCATCAGTGCCTCACCTCACAAATGCTCTATTCACAGAATAGACACAAATGTTCACAGACACGCTCTAAAAAAAAGAGTAAAGTCTTTCCAGAAAACATCTGTAGTGACATGAAAATGCTATGATTAAAATTGGGCATGAACAGAATGATATTATAGACCCGACCTGTCTCATTTTAATAGCACATACACTATGCACTAGGCTGGTGGTGTAATGGTGTATGGGATGTTTTATTGGCACACATTGAGCCCCCACATTCTAATCAAGCACTGTTTAAAAAGAACATCTATCTATCTAAATATTGTTACTGATCACGTGCGTGTCTTTACAGTCACAATTTAGCATCTTATAATGACACCTCCAGAATGATAATGTGTTATGTTAAGAAAACAAGTCATCTCAAACTGCCTCCATTAACATGACAATGGGTTTAGTTTTCTTTAATGGCCTCGCCAGTCACTCCCCAGTCATTTGGGATGTGGTCAAATGGGGAATTTAAAATATAAATGTGCAGCTGGCAAATTTGCAGCAATTATGAGATATGTCAACCTGGACCAAATTCTTAAAAGAATGCTTTTAATACCTTATGAATTCCATGCCACGAATAATTAAGACGGCTCTAAAAGCAAAGTATGGTAATTAAAATAAAGTGACCACTAAAGGTTATGCACACATGCACAAATGCACAATTAAACTTAAGGACAGCTTATCACCCACAATTACCTCTAATCACACATTTCGTAGCATATTTTTATATGCTTATGCATTTGTTCATGTTGAAAACTGAGGGACCCACCTGCTTTGAAAACTAAGTGTTGACAGATGGCTACATTTCAATTTGTTTAAGCAACTGCCTGTATTTTACACAGTGTTATAGCTGGTCATGCTGTTCTTTGGCAACTGATACAAGAATTAGATGGACAAACTGTTCCAACTAGACACTCGCAACTTTATTTAGCAGAAGGAAACAGGTCCCACAAAACTACATTGCATAAAATACATTTTAAAAGAAGCATCTGACATATTATATTATATTATTTAGCTTTTTATATACACTGCCTGGCCAAAAAAAAGGTCATACACTCTAATATTTTGTTGGACTGCCTTTAGCTTTGATTACGGAACGCATTCGCTGTGGCATCGTTTCCACAAGCTTCTGCAATGTCACAACATTTATTTCTGTCCAGAGTTGCATTAATTTTCCCCCAAGATCTTGTATTGGTGATGGGAGATTTGGACAACTGCACAAAGTCTTCTCCAGCACATCTCAAAGATTCTCAATGGGGTTCAGGTCTGGACTCTGTGGTGGCCAATCCATGTGTGAGAATGATGTCTCATGCTCCCTGAAGCACTCTTTCACAATTTGATTCCAATGAATCCTGGCATTGTCATCTTGGAATATGCCCGTGCCATGAGGAAAGAAAAAATCCATTGATGGAATAACCTGGTCGTTCAGTATATTCAGGTAGTCAGCTGACCTCATTCTTTGAGCACATAACATTGCTGAACCTAGACCTGACCAACTGCAGCAACCCAAGATCATAGCACTGCCCCCACCGGCTTGTACGGTAGGCACTAGGCATGATGGGTGCATCACTTCAGCCACCTCTCTTCTTACCCTGATGCGCCCATCACTCTGGAACAGGGTAAATCTGGACTCATCAGACCACATGACCTTCTTCCATTGCTCCAGAGTCCAATCTTTATGCTCCCTAGCAAATTGAAGCCATTTTTGCCGAGTGGTTTTCTTAAGGCTACACAGCTGTTTAGTCCCAATCCCTTGAGTTCACTTCACATTGTGTGTGTGGAAATGCTCTTACTTTCACTATTAAACATTTCTCTGAGTTCTACTGTAGTTTTCTACCATTTGATTTCACCAAACGTTTAAGTGATCGCCGAGCACGATCATTCAGGATTTTTTTCCGACCACATTCCTTCCTCGAAGATGATGTTTCCCCACTGTCCTTCCACTTTTTAATAATGTGTTGGACAGTTCTTAACCCGATTTTAGTAGTTTCAGCTTCTCCTTAGATGTTTTCTCTGCTTGATGCATGCCAATAATTGAAACAGATTAACATCTTTTCCACGACCACAGGATGTGTCTTTCGACTTGGTTGTTTAACAAATGAGAAGCCACTCACTGCATCAGTTAGGGTTAAATAACCTGTTGCCAGCTGAAACATAATTACCCATGCAGTTATTATCCAATGGGAGGCTCTTACCTATTTGCTTAGTTAAATCCAGGTGGTATATATACATATCAGAAAAAAGAAATTGCACAACAGGATTCAAGGCAAATCCTCAAAAAAATTATGAGCATATGTGAACTGCCATCTAAAGGTCTATCCACTAATGTTGATGGGGTTTAAGTCCTGGCTTTGTCTGGGCAACCCATAGTCATTAAAAAAAAAAAAAAAACTCTAAAAGCATGTTTCACCACGTCATTAAAAATGTGAATTGTGGTGCTCGGTTGACGCAGTAGTAAAACACACTAACACATCTCAGACTCATAAGTTTAAATCTCAGTAAACGTATAATGATATTCGGGGGTAGGAATGCCGGAAGGGATTCCTCATAACTCCTCATGATTTCCATATGAGCCCACTTCGTGCAGGGGAAAAGAAGCAGTTGACTACTGCACGTGTCAGAGAGGACGTGTGATAGTCGCAGCTTTTTACAGTCAGTTCCTGTGAGTAGCAGTACAAGAAGTCAAATCTGGTCAGGTTATTGGATATGACAAGATTGGGAGGACAAATTAGGAACAATGCACAAAAATAAATAATATGCATTTAAAACCAAATCCACAACATAATAAATTGTGTAAAAAAAGTATCCACTATGTATAACGTTTAACAGCAGCACCAGTAAGATTTGTGGCTTAGTCACTGGCAGACTTATCCACAGAAGCACCAAATAAGACATGATATTTTTGTAATGTGTTCATTCAAAAACCCAAATCAGACAAAGCAGCAATGATTGTTAAGAACAATACAAGTAATATCTTTTACAGAACAAAGTTAGCAGTAGGGATGTAACGATTCACCACAAGACTGTTAATAACCGATTCAAAAATTCCACGATTCAAATCGATTTGACGTGTAAAATGATTTGATATTCACTTTAAACAGCAGAGGGCACTGGCACTATACACCTCGCCTTGTTGACGTCACTGGCGCTATATGCCTGGTTGCCAAATTCTGTTTTTTTTAGCCAAATTGGGCTTAATTCAAAATTGTTTTGCATAATTTGTACCTACCTCAGAAATAAAAGGGCATTCATTATTATAATTTTTTTTTCCGTTTTTCTCCCCCTTTAGCGCATCCAATCGTTCAATTTGCATTGCGCTTCCTCTCTGTCTATGCCAAACCCTGCCCTGACAGAGGAGATTGAAGCTAACCCATATCCCCTCCGAAACATGAGCAGCAGCCAGATGCATTTTTGCCACCCGCACATTGATGAGTTTGGCGCCACCTAGCGTTGCATGCGGAGAGACACACCCTAAGGGCACTCTTCCTCATCTCTTGTGCAGGTGCCTCTAATCAGCCGGCAGAGGTCATAATCGCATTCTGACAGACAGAGACCCACATCCGGTTCTTTGTCCCACCCCCCAACTGAGCAACCGGCCAATCGTTGCTCATGCAGCCGCCCAGCCTTAAACCGGGGAGGCAAAGCTGGATTTGAAACGATGTACTCAGAATCCAGCTCTGGTTGCAGCATGTCTTTTTACCGCTGCGCCACCTGAGCGGCTAGGGCATTCATTATTTAGATAAATTAAAGGATAAGCACAAATACAATATTTTACTTTCTTTTTTAAGAGAAATAATAAAAGGAAACTTTGTCATAATTAGTCTTCAATTTGAGTTTAAAAAAATCGGGAAAAATCATATCATGAACCCAGTATCGTGAATCGCATCGCATCGTGGGTAGAGTGTATCATTACATCCCTAGTTAGCAGCATTTCTAAGTAAGAATTAATCCATGAACCCCAAATTCATCATATGGATCATACAGAAAGTTACAAATAAACATATTTGTCTAAAGCCTTTGTCCATCAAAATCAAAGGGCCAGCTGTAGCCTAGTGGTTAAAATACTGGACCAGTGATCAGCGGGTCGCTGGTTCAAGCCCCACCACTGCCAGGTTGCTGCTGTTGGGCCCTTGAGCAAGGCCCTTAACCCTCAATTGCTCAAACTATATACTGTAACTGTAATGTAAGTCGCTTTGGATAAAGGCGTCTGCTAAATGCTGAAAATGTAAATGCTTTTAGACCAGCCATAATAAACTCAAATTCCAACCACATTCACCCACACATTAATTCCTATCATTCACTTTCAACCTCCTGATAGCTAGAGGCACAAAACTTTATCCATTGTATTAGAACATCTTAGGCTCTAATTCCAATCCCAGCAAAACAAGCCAGTTAACTCCCTCCCTCACACGCTGACAGTGATTTAATAAAGGTGGCAGACTTCTAGTGAAAGACACATGTGGTTGTTAAGCTATTGGCTCCCATCAACCTTCACTGAAGTGTTTCTGTCTGACAGCTATTCAATCACACTCCAGTAATTGATCAGTTAAAGGAAACGTAAAGAACACAAATGCATTTTCTTTGCCAGATCGCAACTTAGAAGTGATGTATGCCTGGCAGCCATTACATTTAAATGTTGGTGTCTCAGTCATTGTGGCATAATTTGCTCGAACCGAAAACAGAGTTCTCTCTTCCCAGCATAAACTGCAGTTTGGAGAGTCGAAGACTGGCTTAAGATAGTGGAACAAAGTATTTATCTCAGGGTTGGTAGCTGTAATGTGGTAGGAGGACTTAAATAGTGGATTAGAATTTTTATTTATAAAATTACAATAACGTTTAAAAACAACTAGTGGCTAGGGAATAAAGTTAATAAGCCAGTAGGTATTTTATAGTAATCAGGCATTAAAATAATATACAACCCCAAATCAGAAGAAGTTGGGACAGTATGTAAAATGCAAATAAAATAAAAATAAGAAAATTATTGAAAGGTTTAAAAACAATGTACCTCAAAGAAAGATTTGAAGGTATTTGCATATTTCTCCCTTTACAGTGCATAATATCATTAAACGATTCAAGGAATTTCAGTGCATAAAGGCCAAGGCCGCAAGCTTAAGTTGAACGCCCATGATCTTCGATCCCTCAGACTGCACTGCATCAAGAACCGCCACTCAACGATAGTTGATATAATCACATGGGCAAGGAATTACTCTGGCAAACCTTTGTCAAGCACTACAATACAGAGTTACATGCACAAATGCCACTTTAAAGTTTACTGTGCAAAAAAAAAGCCTTATGTTAACCATGTTCAGAAGTGGCGTCAACTTCTCCGGGCTCGGAGGCATCTAGGATGGATCATCACACAGTGGAAACGTGTATTGTGGTCAGATAAATCAGCATTCCAGGTCTTTTTTGGAAAAAATGGACGCTGTGTGATCTGGACCAAAGACGAAAAAAGGACCATCCAGAAAGTTATCAGCAACAAGTTCAAAAGCCAGGGTCTGTCAAAAAATGCAACAACGACGACCCCGTACTGTTGCACATCTTAAGACGTGTTTGCAGGATGAATGGGACAAAATAAAAGCTGAAACACTAAATCACTCGGTATCCTCGGTGCCAAACCGTCTTTTAAGTGTGGTGAAAAGCAATGGCAACATTACAAAGTGGTAAATGCTTTACTGTCCCAACTTTTTTGGAAAGTGTTGCAGGCCTGAAATGCAGGAATGGATGTTTATTAATAAATGAAATAAAGTTGACCAGACAAAACATGAAATTTCTCAGGTTAATCCTGTCTGCAATCAAATAAAAGTCAAAGTAAATGTAAGAAACTCTGTGGTTTTTTTTATCATTTGCACTTTCCATACTGTCCCAACTTTTTCTGATTTAGGGTTGTACCTTCTAAACAGTAGTTGATAAAGTAATGATACCATTTGTGTACCAATTTGTCCTATATTAAGAACATAGTGATTTAGATTACAACACAGGAGAAGATGTGATTGACTTTCCAGTATACTGGATTTGAGAACTGGAAACACACTTTTTTAATCCATAAAGGGTGGCATTGATATACCCACAGATTTGCTTCTCCTTTAAATCCTTTAAAGACTTAGATAAACAAAGTTTTTTTCTGTAATTGGCTGACACATGATTTCATCATGCTGTCTAAAAGATGTTTGGCTATATGTCAATTTGTCATCTAATCATTAGTCATGTCATGTCACTATGTTGCCATCGGTTTGCAATGGTTGGCTGCACAGATGTGTCAGCTTTCTCCAATGTCCTATGTCTCGTGTCACCTGTAGCAGACTAGCCCTGATACTGTAATCCTAGTCCAATCATTTTAAGCAAAAGCAACTGCAGAAGCAGAAGTTTAAATCTGAGGTGTTTATCATTATTTTTATTATTATTATTGGTACAACCCATACTATTACTATTGGTTTACACCCCCACAGAAATGTAATATATGACATACTGCATATGCCCCTATTTCAATAATAGTTTTTCCATATACTGTATGTAACCTGTAAGGTGGTATATTATTATAACATACATATGTCCTCCTACATCAGTGGCGATTTCTCTAAGACTGCAAGGGAAGCTCAGCTTTCCCTAAAATGTCCAAAATTAAATGGTCAAATACGTACAGTTGTGTTAACATTTTATTGACTACAAATGCGTTAGAACACATATATCTTGAAGACGAGTTCGTTCAGAATCAGCTAATTATCACAAATCGACTCGATTTTCTTAACTTAACTCATACATTCCCGTAGCGTCAATGCATTTGCCCGCAGAAGCTTAGCGTCTCTTCACCTCTATGGGACTGCGTTGAGGTTTTTTTTTAATGCTCCGAAACTCGCCGGTCATTGGATAAATGCCTCGATTTTGTCCCACCCCCGGACGCTGAGCGTATCTGGGGGTGAATGGAGCTGTGGGCGGGTGTGGACGGGTGTGGACGCTGAGCTTCTGCAAGATGATTGGAGGATCAGTGGAAAGGCTGAATCATGTTTTGATTGACAGCTCGTTTGAGCGCTACACCGTCACTTCTCAAACTCAAACTCAAAAGAAGCTTTATTGGCATGAAAAATAGGGACATTCGTATTACCAAAGCAATACACTTCATTAGTCACTTAATCACTAGGAGCTTCAGGCCCATCGCGGATTTTGCAAGTGAAGTCGAAAGACAAACTGCAACCCATTTCAGGCCATTTTCTTGTAAAAGGAACAGAGGGCAGAATTTATGTGTAAATAAATTGACAAATTTTATGATGTAAGCCGACAATGAGCTTCCCCTCTTTGAAAGACCAGCAGCCGCCACTGTCCTACATATACCCCAATCAGCCATAACATTAAAACCACCTCCTGTTTTTTACACCTACTGTCCATTTTATCAGCTTCACTTACCATTTAGAAGCAGTTTGTAGTTCTAAAATTACTGACTAGTCCATATGTTTCTCTGCATGCTTTTTAACCTGCTTTCACCCTGTTCTCCAATGGTCAGCAGCACTGCTGGAGTTTTTAAATACCGTGTCCACTCTATAAGACACTCCTACCTAGTTGGTCCACCTTGTAGATGTAAAGTCAGAGACGATCGCTCATCTATTGCTGCTGTTTGAGTTGGTCATCTTCAAGACCTTCATCTGTGGTCACAGGACGCTGCCCATGGAGCCCTGTTGGCTGGATGTTTCTGGTTGGTGGACTTTTCTCAGTCCAGCAGTGACAACGAGGTGTTTAAAAACTCCATCACAGCATTGCTGTGTCTTATCCACTCATACCAGCACAACACACACTAACACACCACCACCATGTCAGTGTCACTGCAGTGCTGAGATTGACCCACCACCCAAATAATACCTACTCTGTATACTTGCACATGTAGTGTGCGTTTCCGGTGGTACGCACGCTGAGGCTGTAGCCTAGTTGTTTGTAGCTTTTAGCTAAATAACTTTTTATATACGTATGTTTTAAACGTATAATTTAAACGTTAATCCTTCGCGTGTAGTTGATATAGAGTGTTATTTTGTCTATCGTAAAAAAGCGCTTATGTTTACGCTTGTGTTTACTAACGTAAATCCGTGCTTGTTTTCGAAGTCTGTTACTAGGAAACTTCTGCTACCGGCATCCGAACGAAGCCGGTTTTGTTTGTTTGTTTTGTACTTCAGCGCATAAACATCTTATTCATCCAGAATTAAAAACGCTTTCTGTCCGCACGAAGCGCGTTTGTGTTTGGTTGTTTTTGTACTATAGCACTTAAACACCTTTGTTTTGTGGGGAGTTATAACTGTTTTCTCTCCGTAGGAACCGCGTTCTGTTTATTTATTTTGTACACCAGCACATAAACACCGTTTTCCTTTAGAATTACAGCCGTTTTGTCGGAAACGAAGCGCGTTTGTGTTTGTTTGGTTGTTGTTTTTTGTATTTCAGCTTATCAACGCCTGTTTCGTCCAGATTAAAGCCGTTTTTCTGTGACTACCAGCAGAAGCACCGCTGAATCCAACTTAAACAGCAACTTCAACTCATCTTCTAAAGCTAAGTACATTTCTTTGTAATAATGGCCCCAGCAGGAGCTTTATATCCCTGTTCTGAGTGCAACATGTTCAGTTATTCCTTCTCCGTGATTAGTGATAATTTTATATGTGATAAGTGTAGATTAGTTGTTAGTCTGACGGAGTAGATCTCAGTGTTAGGAGGGCGCATTCGGGCGTTAGAACAGACTACTACTAGTGAGGGCTTAGATACAGCTGTAGCAGTCCCAAATGCCAGTAGTTCAGGTGTAGAACCCCAGACTCCGGCATTAGAGCCCTCACAGCGGGACGACTGGGTGACGTCTCGGCGACATAGACGTAGGGCAAAGCACCAACCATCTCAGTTGCAAGTGTCCAACAGGTTTTCCCCACTCAGTGACCCACCCGCTGAGAAGCCTGTTAATGTAAGTGCTCTGGTTATAGGAGATTCTCAGCTCCGACACGTGCGTATTGCAACCCCCATAGAGACACCAGCGACCATAGTCACTTGTATTCCCTGGTGTCTCTATGAGAATTTCAATCTGGATTTAGACCCAACCATAGTACCGAAACCGCATTAATTAGAGTAGTTAACGAGTTGTTAATGTCTTCTGATAATGGATGTGTCTCTTTTTTTGTTCTATTAGATCTTAGTGCAGCGTTTGATACGGTCGAACATAACATTTTACTGGAGAGGCTAGAAAATACAGTAGGTGTTAAAGGACTTGCACTCTCTTGGTTCAAATCATATTTGACTGACCGCTCGCAATTTGTTTATGTAAATAATAAATGCTCAGAAACAACAAAAGTAAAGTGTGGTGTTCCACAGGGGTCGGTACTGGGACCGCTATTATTTACACTCTATATGCTTCCACTAGGAGAAATTATTCATAAACATGGCATAAATTTTCACTGCTATGCAGATGACACACAGCTGTACATATCAGCCAAACCAATGATACTGACACAATCAGTAAGATAGAAGATTGTGTAAACGACATAAAAAACTGGATGTCAGGTAATTTTCTGTTACTTAATTCAGATAAAACAGAGCTTTTACTTGTTGGCTCTAAAGCTGCAAGAGACAAGTTGTCTAACCTGGTGCTAAACCTAAACACTTTCTCTGTTACTCCTAGCTCTGATGTAAAAAACTTAGGTGTCACAATAGATTCAGATCTCTCCTTTGATACACACGTTAATAATATTACTAGAGTTGCTTTCTATCATTTGCGTAATATAATCTGTTAATGACGCTGAAAAACTGATCCATGCGTTTATAACTTCTCGGTTAGATTATTGTAATGCTCTTCTAACTGGATGCTCTGGTAGATCCATACACAAACTCCAGTTAGTTCAAAATGCAGCAGCTCGAGTGCTAACTAAAACTAAAAAATTTGCTCATATTAGTCCTGTTCTAGCATCTCTTCACTGGCTGCCAGTTAAATTCCGCATTGATTACAAAATACTTCTACTAACCTATAAAGCACTACATGGTCTGGCTCCACAGTATCTGAGTGAACTTATTAATCACTACAGCCCAGCACGCGCGTCCACTTCGCTCACAAGATGCAGGGTTACTTATAGTTCCTAGAATTAAAAAGATCACAGCTGGTAGAAGAGCATTTTCTTACAAAGCTCCACAACTTTGGAATAATCTTCCTGCCTCTGTTCGGGATTTGGACACAGTCTCAATGTTTAAGTCTAGACTGAAAACATATTTATTTTCTCAGGCTTTTGATTAGTATAGACAAAGGCGCAGAGCTTGGGGGTTCTTGGTCATAGAAACTTGTGGTGATCAGGGATGTTGGGTTGCTGTCGTTCTGCCTCTCCTGTCCAATCACTCAGGTTTGGGTAGGGGAGGTGGGCGCTGATGTCCTGTGAAAGCCTTCATGACCTTGTTACCTGCTCGCTCTCCCTTTTAGTTATGCTGTAATAATTAGGGCTGCCGGAGTCTAAAACTCTCTGTAAAACTGTTTTACTCAACTAGCATTGTACATTATTAACTACATTCTCTATTGTTTTACCCCAAGGGCATTCTGATGGAAACCTGTTTACCCGCCGAGGTTAAGGATTAAAGTCGAGACTGCAGTGCCAACGATGCTGCTTCTGCCAGATGTGACGGGTCGGGAGTAACTGCACCAAGAATGACAAGAAATTTAATAAAGAAACTACAGACTTTATTAAAGACTAGACCGAATAATAACTCTATTATTATTTATTTATTTATTTATTACCAGTTATAACTTTTAGTTCATTTAATTCTGTGTTTGTATGATTTGTGTAAATCCTATTTATTTAAAGTATCCTCCAGGCCACCCAAGAAGGATGGGCCCTGCTGAGTCTGGTTCCCCTCGAGGTTTCTTCCTGTAATTTTCAGGGAGTTTTTCCTTGCCACAGTCGCCCTCGGCTTGCTCAACAGGGGTTTTTGTATCTGTTGGTCCTGGATTTTGTAAAGTTGCTTTGAGACAATGTCTATTGTAAAAAGCGCTATATAAATAAAGTTAAGTTGACTTGACTTGACTCTGTAGTGGTCTTGGGAGAGTCCTGACCATTGAAGAACAGCATGAAAGGGGGCTAACAAAGCATGCAGAAAAAGTGGACTACAGTCAGTAATTGTAGAACTACAAAGTGCTTTTATATGGTAAGTGGAGCTGATAAAATGGACAGTAAGTGTACAAGCAAGGAGGTGGTTTTAATGTTATGGCTGATCGGTGTATATTAAACATACCTATAGGATTAATTTTTATATGGTATAATATCATATTAAATAATATAAAAACTATTTTAACTACATTAAAACTTTAAAATTATATCTATTCCAAACACAGGTCCAGACTTTTACATGCACAGTTTAAGTAAAGTAATAGTTCGTTTTACTTTATAAACCCTTATGTACCTAGACAGTATTATGTATTATGTTAAATATTACATCAATCCTTGTGCCCCATTATTTTTAACAGATAAGAAAGTGTTGCTTTTTGTGTGACCATATTTAAGTGTGCATGATCAGACAACAAATTATTCTTATTGAAATAAGTAACAACAGTATATTTTGAGAGCTGTAAATGTCCTTGTAAACACTGCCTAGATGTGCACAAAATTCTTTTGACGTTATCTCGTATTTCATAAATGATGTGGGTATGTTGTACTGTCATGTAAAATAGAGATAAAATTATTATAAATATAAAATATGACCGATTTCACTTTGATTTAGCAAACATAAATCACACAGCCTGTTCTCCTACAGATTAATATGCAGATGACATGTCAACCCTAATGGTGTTTTTACGAACACCATAAAATGAATGTTGATAGCACGCTGATAGCTCAACATGCAGTAACATAGAACAGGGAGTAAATAAAAAAGGGAATTGTTTTAAAAGCTTGAAATACAGCAGGAAAGCAATAAAGCAATGGAATAAACGGCATAGCTGAAAGTGGGCCAACACGCCAAGAGAATAAAGAATTAGAAAATCCTTCCTCCTACCTGAAATGCGCCTGGGTGTCAGAAGCAGAGTGTGGAAATTCCTGGAGGCGGCAGCTGGCCTGGATATGCTCATTGCCACTTGATTTGTCATCAGTACCGGCTTTTCTTGCCTCTGAAAAATTCCTATTTCTTCTGGCCCAATCCAGGTGGTCTTCAGAGTGTTATTCAGATAAACCTGTTAGAAAGAGTTTGCAAAATGCTTAACAAAAAGCACACAAATTCTACTTTTAGTTGATATGGTTTATAGCCCAAATAAAATTACTAGAGATGTGCAACAGGGGAAACATTTAACTTGCATTTGGCATTGTTGTTTTAAATAATAAAAAATAATAATCCCTTCCACCCAAAAAAAAAGGCCAACCAGCTTGCAGATGTTGGCCACAGGATGGTTTGTGGCATCGTCGTAACTCCAGGGTGTTTGTTAGTTTGCAAAATAACGTGTGACACAGCTTATAAAGATGTCCTTGCAGGGTGACACAGATCTCTAAGTAAACACCTGCAAGCCCTCACACTTCCAGATTCCACTTTCTCACCCTACTGTGTCACAGGAGAGATTTTAAAATGAGTGTGTTTGCTTGTTGTAAAGAAAATGGTGACACCAGTCAATCTTGGGTGTCTCTGGAGCAGTACATACATCAACAGGCATTGTATAGTTTTAGCATTGCCTTAAAAAACAGTTTAAAATAAAGTTATGGTTGGTTTAACAACTTGGAGGAAGCATGTTTTCGCCATTGACCTTCCAGGCCAATAGTTATTTTAGTGTAGATGGGACAACTGGAAAGTGTACAGTGGTACCTTGAAACTCAACGTTAATTGGTTCTGGGACTGGTGTTGAGTTTAAAAGACGTTAAGTTTCGAGGTATTTTTTCCCATAAGTATGTATAGGAAAACCATTAATGCGTTTCATGTTTTTTCCACGACAAGTTTTGTGCATTGTGAAGGCGCCTTTACTGAACGGAATACAGTATTCCAAGAGCAAGCATCCACAAAGTGCAAATAAACAATAAAGAAGTGAAGGTAAAGTGCAGGTTTTATTGTGTTTGTATAAATTAATTTTGACTATTCTTTAGTTGTATTTGAGTGTTTTATATAGACTTATTGTACTAAAACAACGAGTGAGGAATTTCATTAGTGGAGAGAACTTATGAGCAGTAATAATTAAGAGAAGTTTAGTGTTCCTGTGTCGTTCTTTTAATATATTAATCCATGTTTTAATATATTAATCCAAGCTTTATTTTTTACGATAAACATTTTAGACCCGGAAAAGCTGATTCTTACAATTTCTCAGAACCCCCAGCTATAACACAAGTTTGTGTTAATACTGTGTGGAAAATACTGTACAGCTAACTGCTTTTACTTGTATATTAGCTTTAATACATGCAAAATTCCAAGTTAAGCTGTTCTCATTTATTGCCTCTTGTTTTATCAACCACCTTATTCTAAACAGGGTTGTAGTGGGTACGGTGGCTCCCAGAAAACACTGGCGCATGGCTGAAACACACCCTGCATAGGACGCCTTTATTACTGTTATTAGTACCACATGGAGAAAAATATTTGGCTTCTCAGCAAATATGTGTGGATAAAATCAATTCCACACTGATGTAATATAACTACAGGAGACACAGCATCAGGATTTTAGTGTTTGTTGGTTGAACCAGACACACTGTGACTCTGATTAGGATGCTTATTAAAAACGAATGATTTAATGAATGAATAAATTGATAAATGTAAAAACATTAAGTTATTTCTTGAGGGAAAAATTAAATTAATGAATAATTGCCATACTAAACCAGTTTGGCTTGCTTAAAACGTCTGTTATGCTATTTATTTATTTATTGTTTGTATTGTGTGTGTTTGGGATAGTATATTTTTTCAGGTAGTCCTTCAGGCTTAGAAAAGGGGGCCACTGGCAAAAGTCAGTTGTGACTAGTAATCAAGCCCCACCACTGCCAGGTTTCCACTGTTGGGCCCTTGAGCAAGGTCCTTTATCCTCATCTGCTTATATAATATACTGTCACAGTACTGGAAGTCACTTTGGATAAAAGTGTCTGCTAAATGCCAAAAATGTAAATGTAAAAGCAAAATGTAAATGTTTTTAAAATCTAAAATAAATGTAAAATTTCTGATTTATAAATACCAAAAAGTAATTATTAATTAACAGGCAGACTCATATTGCAAAACTAAGTGTATTAATAAGGGTAGGATTGGATCATTTATCATTTGTTTTATACATTGATTTTATATATGCCTTAAGTAAAGTGTAATTGGGTGTGTGGAAAGCTGCTATATAAATTGAACTCTAATAATTAGGAAATGTGTTTTGGCCATACAATGTAGCTTCATGAATGTATAATTAATGCTTTGCTTTGCTTTCACAAACAGACAAAATATTTTGCTGTAAGTGGGATTTTAATCCACAAACTATTATATTATAACTTAGCTTTATAGATGTCTTCAAGATGAAGATTTTACCTTGTAGTCTGGTACTCGTTTCTCCAGCCAAGCTTTACGATAGTGGGGAGGCAGTATGGTTCGATACACAACAGGGAACATAGGGACCAGATCAACACCTGCAGAGGGCTGAAATCCCAGCATGGCGGGCCTGGATGGAAGCTCCCACTGAAAAACACAGAAGAAAGTCCATATTAATAATAATAATAATAATAACAATAATAAAATAACTGAATCCATATTAAATAATAATAATAGGAATTACAATAATAATAATAATAATAATAACTGAATCTCTATTAAATAATAGTAATACTAATAATAATTAAAAACCTTAGACTGTAATGCCATGCACTATACGCTAAAAAGTATGCGGACATCTGTCCATGAGCAAACTATAAGCAATAAAATGAAGTTTACACACACACACACACACACACACACACATCTTCACTATTACAACGTTTACTGTTCTGGCAAGACTATCACCAAATTGTGTAGTGTGTCTGTGTGAAGTGTTTATTTACTCAGTGGAGTATTTGAGAAGGCCTGGATTATTATCAGTCCTAATTCATCCCAAGTGTGTTCAGTGAGTGGCGGCACAGTGGCTTGGTGGGTAGCACTGTCGCCTTACAGCAAGAAGGTTCAATCCCCAGGCAGGGTGGTCCGGGTCCTTTCTGTGCAGAGTTTGCATGTTCTCCCTGTGCCTGCGTGGGTTTCCTCTGGGAGCTCCGGTTTCCTCCCACAGTCCAAAAACATGCAGTCAGGTTAACTGGAGATACTAAATTGCCTTATAGGTCAATGTGTGTGTCTGCCCTGCGATGGACTGGCACACCATCCAGGGTGTTACTGTGTGCCTTACGCCCATTGAAAAGCAGGGAAAGGCTCCAGCACCCCCGACCCTAATTGGAAAAGCGGTTAATAAAGTGAGTGAGTGAGTCTGTAGTTCTTTAACACCAAATTTGTTAAACTTGATACTTATGGAACATTGGTTCATGCTGGAACAGGAACGAACCTTCCTTGTAATGTAAGTTAGAAGCATGTAATTGATTTTACACAGCTGTTAGCAATAGGTGTGACTGAAAAAAACAAGTACAAGAGGTGTCCACCTACTGTACTTGTGGCTAATATATTGGAGGTAATGTTAAAGTAATGTAAAGTAAAGTAAATGTGTAAGGGTGGGAAAGGCTTTGTTGTCCTGTTTTTAGAGCAAAAAGACTTTAAGAAAATACAATAAATAAATCAGCTTTGTAAGGAGTAAAATTAAAGCAATAAATATAGATTGGAAGCACTCAGACAGAATGACACATTAGCTAGCCCTGTGAGAAAATTGCGTTTAGCTAGCTGGTTTTCTCCCAGAGCTGTTCATTGCATCTCTTCTCTCTCTTTTAGCTTTGTTCACACTTTTATATTACAAAAGAAAAAAAGACTTAAAAGGACTGAATGTGCTGAAAGATGGAATAGTACTTGTTTACAACTTTCATCTCTCTCAATATCGCCCAGTCAAAATAAGAGTTCAGTGTTTCACCAGTAGGCACTAACATCATATTGCTCACAATATTTTACCTCAGGGATTTTATAGTTTAAAGGTATTGAAACTAATGACACAAAGTGAACATAAACAGCCTACTGTGTGGATAAACCTCCGGTCGCCAATAGTGAGTGAGTGAGTCTGTGTCTAGGGCCTGTGATAGACTGTCGTCCTGCCAGTATTGTGACTGATGCAATAAGGCATCAATAGGAATAACCACATCTGAAAGGAGCTATGTAAAGGTGTAAGATGACATAAGGAGCTGTTTAGTAAACATATAGCTTGTGTATTGCAGCTATTCATGAGGATAAAAAAGGAGAGACTTTCTTTTTACAGCCTCAACAATAGTAACTGAATTCAATACCAGCTGACCACTCTCTACAGAACAATTTACTACAAGCCACAGTTTCCTAGGGTGATAATCAATTTTGCATAAGCTTAAATATTTCAAGGCCCATTTAACTGATCATTAATCAATATTTATCTAAACAAAATAAAGTCTTTGTTTTAAGCCATTTATCTCACAGTAATAAGATACTAACACTGCTCCATGATACTATTTAGATCAGTTCTTTACAGAACACTCAGCCTGGCAGTCTCTTCATTTTAGAGATTTAAACTGTCTAAATACTAAAATGGTGCAACCTAAATTCCACCGGAATGTTTCCATACCAACCAGGAAAAAAACATGCTTGACTGTACACCTATCAGGCTTAACATTATGACCACCTCCTTGTTCCTACACACACTGTCCATTTTATCAGCTCCACTTACCATATAGAAGCACTTTGTAGTTTTACAGTTACTGCCTGTAGTCCATCTGTTTCTCTGCATGCTTTGTTAGCCCCCTTTCATGCTGTTCTTCAATAGTCAGGACCCCCACAGGACCACTACAGAGTAGGTATTATTTGGGATCATTCTCAGCACTGCAGTGACACTGACATGGTGATGGTGTGTTAGTGTGTGTTGTGCTGGTATGAGTGGATCAGACACAGCAATGCTGATGGAGTTTTTAAACACCTCACTGTCACTGCTGGACTGAGAATAGTCCACAACCAAAAATATTCTGCCAACAGCGCCCCATAGGCAGCGTCCTGTGACCACTGATGAAGGTCTAGAAGATGACCAACTCAAACAGCAGCAACAGATGAGCGATCGTCTCTGATTTTACATCTGCAAGGTGGACCAACTAGGTAGGAGTGTCTAATAGAGTGGACAGTGAGTGGACACGGTATTTAAAAACTCCAGCAGCGCTGCTGTGTCTTATCCACTCATACCAGCACAACACACAATAACACACCACCACCATGTCAGTGTCACTGCAGTGCTGAGAATGATCCACCACCTAAATAATACCTGCTCTGTGGTGGTCCTGTGGGTGTCCTGACCATTGAGGAACAGGGTGAAAG
This sequence comes from Trichomycterus rosablanca, assembly GCF_030014385.1. NCBI lineage: Eukaryota > Metazoa > Chordata > Actinopteri > Siluriformes > Trichomycteridae > Trichomycterus > Trichomycterus rosablanca. The sequence goes on along the minus strand of NC_085997.1, from coordinate 16,832,041 downwards.
CAGGCTAAAAAGATATGTAGAGAAATACTACAGGACTATACTGTCAGTAATTGTAGAACTACAAAGTGCTTCTATATGGTAAGTGGAGCTGATAAAATGGTCAGTGAGTGTAGAAACAAGGAGGAGGTTTTAATCTTATGGGAGCAAGGCAGTAATACACCTTGGACAGGGCACCAGTCAAACAAATGACACCACTGTGCAGCACCAATGCTACCTGCTGTGCCACCATGCTGAACATAACAGTTTATGTCTAGTCACATTATGTTTTATAGTCAACAGAGCTGCTTAATTAAACAATATAGATTTGATGATCTCAAACAGAATGATATATTTGCTACCATTGAGACCTGTATGTCCAAAGAGCTACAGTTCCATTATGTGACAAGCTTAATCTCTCTTGATATGGTATGATCAGTAAATGTGTTTCATAGTCATACTGGAACAGGAAAGGGCCTTGCACAAAATGGCAAAATGTTCACCTAACCATACACTTTAATGAGTGACTGAAATATTAAAATATAAATTCATAAAAACTAGGGAGAGGGGTATCCACACAATTTTGGCAATATAGTGTATATTTGAATTATAATTTGCTGAAAGCTGCCTTAGTACTAATATAGTATAGCCAGATTATTTAGATATAGTCTTAAAGTGTACTTAAGGCATCTGTTCTGCTCAGAAAGTTCAGCTAACAGTTGTTCTGCACCAGAAAGACTCCAAATAATGGGGCTTTGATGATGAGTAAAATTCAGTACTTTCCTACCAGTGAGAGTCTAATTTTACTGGTTCAAAAAGCAATGACTATATTCCGGCCAAAGTTATTTGACACACTTGAAGACCTATTTATTTTTACAGGTTTTTGAGTTTCAGCGTGGCTTTCTTTAAACTGTTTTATTTACAGTGAGGTTTTTTTTTAATTTTGCTTTACTGTATTTTATGGTATTGATTTGCCTTATTACTGTTCTGTATATTGTAAAGCGCCTTGGATGACACTTGAGGTCTTTCAATGCGCTTTATAAATAAACCTGACTTGACTTGACTTGATACACATGTCTGGAGAAAAAACAATCATTAACAATTATTTAAAATATATCCAATACATTTGACAGAGCTACAATGTCTATTGTGCTTTAAAGTCAAATCATATTTGGTCATAATTTGCTTAAAAGCTGTTATAAAGTAGGTAATACACAAACATAAGAATTCCATAAATGTTTTATTAAGCCCCATGCTCTTATAGTTAATAATATGAACCAACCCTTTGTAATATAGAGCTTCTGCATCTTTATCCCCTTAATGGTCTCCTCAACCATTTGGTTGAGCTTACTTTGAGTCTTAATTAGGGCTGTCGAAGTTAACGCGATAATAACGCATTAACGCGATCTCAATTTAACGCGATTTAAAAAAATTGTGCCGTTAACGCAAATTCTAGTTCATGTTGAGACTTGACTGGTAGAACCAACGTTTTAATGTCGGACTTGCCACCGTTGTTCATTTGCGGTTTGTTAAAATAATATAACTGAGCGTCGTAGGGATGCACTTGCATAATAAAGAAATAAATACACGGTATATTCACAAGTTGTCGGGAGCAAAACACTTTATTAACTTAATCTGTTACGGCACTGAATACCGGAGTCAAGCACGCTAGTCCATGAACTATGGAAGTCCCAAAGGGTCAAAACACACTCACTTCGTGTAGAAACGTCCATCAAACCATTGTCACGATACAAGCACAGAAAAGTCTGTTACAATAACTACGCCTTATCCCACCTAAAGCACCGCTGATCTACAATGTTTGCTGATGGAGAAATTCTAACCTACAATCTGACATATATACGAAGTCAAGGGTCTCTGCTGGATAGTATTACTGCCTAGTATGTGAGTGAATAAAACTCCCTTACAGTTTTCTCTTGTCCCATCAGTTTTTAACATGAGTACATTTAGCATAAAATGTGTTCACCATTTTAATGGTAACATTTCACTTAAAAAAACCTTGTTTTCTATAACATTTACACAGATTTTATTTAATGCGATTAATCGCGATTAACTATATGAAATTCTGAGATTAATCGCGATTAAAAATTTTAATCGTTTGACAGCCCTAGTCTTAATACTTGGGTAAAAATAAGCTGTATTTAAATAATCTTGTTTGGGCTGTACCTGCTCCTTGGTTGACGTGTTAAACTAAAAAATATTGGTAGATGGTGTTAAGAAAACAGCCTTTCTAACATATATGTCAACCTGAAGCTAGCAGCTAAAAAATCATCAATGAAAAGTTGCATCATTTCTGTGATCATCTCAACTGTTTGGTAGAGGCTCATTTTTGTTTGTTGTTGGTGTTGTCCCAAGAAACTAAGAAATGCAAAGAAATGCTTTTTTAACATAAATTTCTTGGTGAGACCATTAAAGGGTTATGGAATTGAAATGGCCTCTTCAATAATCTTCTCAAAAAGTCCAGCAGACAGCTACAGCTTATTCAGAAAACTACAGGGATTTGTTTTCCAAAACTTAAGAACTTACATGTAGAAGTCGGCTGCAGAAAAGACTTTAAAATGTAAGTACAGTGGACCCTTGACTTACGAATTTAATTGTTAAACCTATTTTTCCCATAAAAAATAATGTAAATAGAATTAATCCATGCCAGACCCCCCAAACCACCCCATGTCTTGAATGGTCTATTTTATATACAGTGGGGGAAATAAGTATTTGATCCCCTGCTGATTTTGTAAGTTTACCCCCTTACAAAGACTTGAACAGTCTATAATTTTTATGGAAGGTTTATTTTAACAGAGAGAGACAGAATATCAACCAAAAATCCAGACAAAAACATTAAATAAAAGTTATAAATTAATTTGTATTTAATTAAGGGAAATAAGTATTTGATCCCCTACAAACCAGCAAGAATTCTGACCCCCACAGACCGGTTATGTGCCCATGAGGCACACAAATTAGTCCTGTCCCTGTATAAAAGACTCCTGTCACAGAATCAGTTTCTTCCGTTCAAATCTCTCGACCACCATGGGCAAGACCAAAGAGCTATCAAAGGATGTCAGGGACAAGATTGTAGACCTGCACAAGGCTGGAATGGGCTACAAGACCATCAGCAAGAAGCTTGGTGAGAAAGAGACCATTGTTGGTGCGATAATTCGAAAATGGAAGAAATACAAGATCACAGTCAATCGCCCTCACTCTGGAGCTCCATGCAAGATCTCACCTGGTGGGGTAAGAATGATTCTGAGAAAGGTGAGGTCAGTCCAGAATTACACGGGAGGAGCTTGTCAATGATCTCAAGGGAGCTGGGAGCAGAGAAATGCTGGATATGACCCCAAGAACACCATCCCCACCGGGCATTTCTTTGCCTCCAAACACGGCGAGTGGAGTTGATGCCAAAGAGCTAAATTTTGGTCTCATCTGACCATATCACATTCTCCCAAGCTTTCTCTGAATCATTCAGGTGTTCATTGGCAAACTTCAGACGGGCCTGTACATGAGCCTTCTTGAGCAAAGGGACTTTGCGGGCACTGCAGGATCTCAATCCATTACGGCGAAGTGTGTTACTAATGGTTTTCTTGGTGACTGTGCTCCCAGCTCCCTTGAGATCATTGACAAGCTCCTCCCGTGTAATTCTGGGCTGACCTCACCTTTCTCAGAATCATTCTTACCCCACCAGGTGAGATCTTGCATGGAGCTCCAGAGTGAGGGTGATTGACTGTGATCTTGTATTTCTTCCATTTTCGAATTATCGCACCAACAGTGGTCTCTTTCTCACCAAGCTTCTTGCTGATGGTCTTGTAGCCCATTCCTGCCTTGTGCAGGTCTACAATCTTGTCCCTGACGTCCTTTGATAGCTCTTTGGTCTTGCCCATGGTGGTCGAGAGATTTGAACGGAAGAAACTGATTCTGTGACAGGAGTCTTTTATACATGGACAGGACTAATTTGTGTGCCTCATGGGCACATAACCGGTCTGTGGGGGTCAGAATTCTTGCTGGTTGGTAGGGGATCAAATACTTATTTCCACTAATTAAATACAAATTAATTGATAACTTTTGTTTAATGTTTTTTTCTGGATTTTTTGTTGATATTCTGTCTCTCTCTGTTAAAATAAACCTTCCATAAAAATTATAGACTGTTCAAGTCTTTGTAAGGGGGTAAACTTACAAAATCAGCAGGGGATCAAATACTTATTTCCCCCACTGTATACAGTAAATACAAGTATATTTTCCCTTAAATCTTAAATTATAAAATAGACATTCCTGTAATAAACAACAATAAACAGTAGTACTGTACATAAAAAACACACATCACATTTCAGTACAGTACGTGTGCTGTACCATACACCATAATACATTTCCTTCTTTTTTTATGAAATGTATCTACAAGAAAAAACAGTAATCCTCATATTTCTCTATCATTTCCTTCTTTATTTCAATAGTGTGGTATTTTGCAGATCTAATTGCACGAAAGAAAGAATACTTTACTGAGCCGAATTCCTTCTTCTCTCTCACTCACTGTCCCCTCTGTCTGATACACAGTGACAGCTACTGGCAGGAGTAATTATACTGTACAACAACAAATGTAACAGATTTTTCTCAACACTATGCTTTTTCCACACCTTATTTTGGGGACATTTTAATATTAAATTTTACAAAATGTAAAGAAAATACCGAAAAAACACAGTACGCTGTCTGAATGTTCGCTCACTGTATATATACTTGTTCGTGACGTCACGTGTTTCCCAAATTCGGTTTGTAATCCGAAATTTGTTTGTACGTTAAGTTGAAAAAGATCGTTCATAACCCAAAATGTTCGTATGGTGAACCGTTCGTAACTCAAGGGTCTACTGTACTTGTTTACAAATCACTAAATGGTTAAAGAACAAAAAAACAAACCCTGTTTCTAAAAGACTTAATTGAGTTCTGAAGGTTATGTTAAGGTAAAGGTTAAAAATACATATAATATTTAAAGTTGCTTGTTATTTGTAATATTACAATTTGTGACCGTAGGCCTATGTGACATCAGCATTAGTGTATTTATGACATGTTGGTATAAAGTGTGGATTTATACTTTATAAGCTTATATACTGCATGTCAGTCATGTTGCAGTAATGTTGCTGGAAAGTAATGTGGGCGTAAAGTGGATCCTCAGTGGTCTAGAGTAAAATCACTTCTCTGCACTATAGCTGATCTACAGTATTTCCACAGTACTCATTATTAACCACACTTAGCTGCTGGAAGTACCACTTTGTGACACATACCCCTTCCCAGCTGAGTCATTTCCTCACTACAGTGTGAGTCAATCAGAAACTCAAAGCCATGTGTAATGCAATGTACACGTGTCTTTATTTTCCGAATCTTGTTTGGCTCAATTACATTAATTAATTACAGTACATTCCTTTTAATAAGCAAATGGTTCACATTATTACTTCATTTTAAACATATTTAACGTTATTGTATAAAAACTGGCAGGTTATGCAAATTACTATACTTGCAAATAAATTATTTGACAAAAATAGTAATGTAACTGAAAAATAAAACATTAACAACGTTACATTTCAAAATATTTAATATCATAACATGGTAAAACATTTTTAAAAATATTTTTCTTTATGCATTTTCTCCCCTTTTTCTCCCTTTTTAGCACGTCCAATTGCCCAATTGCATCATGCTTCCTCTCCACCAATGCCAATCCCTGCTCTGATTGAGGAGAACAAAGCTAACCCACACCCCCTCCGACACGTGGGCAGCATGGCGTATGCATCTTATCACCTACACTTTGACGAGTGCAATGAGCTCAGCGTTGTGTATGGAGAGACACACCCTGAGAGCACTCTTTTTCCATCTCTGTGCAGGCGCCATCAATCAGCCAGCCGAGGTCGTAATTGCACCAGTCATTAGAGAGATACCCCACACTGTAAGCCCGGACTTTATATTTAATCAAACATTTTTAGTACAACATACAGTGTATCACAAAAGTGAGTACACCCCTCACATTTCTGCAAATATTTTATTATATCTTTTCATGGGACAACACTATAGACATGAAACTTGGATATAACTTAGAGTAGTCAGTGTACAGCTTGTATAGCAGTGTAGATTTACTGTCTTCTGAAAATAACTCAACACACAGCCATTAATGTCTAAATAGCTGGCAACATAAGTGAGTACACCCCACAGTGAACATGTCCAAATTGTGCCCAAAGTGTCAATATTTTGTGTGACCACCATTATTATCCAGCACTGCCTTAACCCTCCTGGGCATGGAATTCACCAGAGCTGCACAGGTTGCTACTGGAATCCTCTTCCACTCCTCCATGATGACATCACGGAGCTGGTGGATGTTAGACACCTTGAACTCCTCCACCTTCCTCTTGAGGATGCGCCACAGGTGCTCAATTGGGTTTAGTCCATCACCTTTACCTTCAGCTTCCTCAGCAAGGCAGTTGTCATCTTGGAGGTTGTGTTTGGGGTCGTTATCCTGTTGGAAAACTGCCATGAGGCCCAGTTTTCGAAGGGAGGGGATCATGCTCTGTTTCAGAATGTCACAGTACATGTTGGAATTCATGTTTCCCTCAATGAACTGCAGCTCCCCAGTGCCAGCAACACTCATGCAGCCCAAGACCATGATGCTACCACCACCATGCTTGACTGTAGGCAAGATACAGTTGTCTTGGTACTTCTCACCAGGGCGCCGCCACACATGCTGGACACCATCTGAGCCAAACAAGTTTATCTTGGTCTCGTCAGACTACAGGGCATTCCAGTAATCCATGTTCTTGGACTGCTTGTCTTCAGCAAACTGTTTGCGGGCTTTCTTGTGCGTCAGCTTCCTTCTGGGATGACGACCATGCAGACCGAGTTGATGCAGTGTGCGGCGTATGGTCTGAGCACTGACAGGCTGACCTCCCACGTCTTCAACCTCTGCAGCAATGCTGGCAGCACTCATGTGTCTATTTTTTAAAGCCAACCTCTGGATATGACGCCGAACACGTGGACTCAACTTCTTTGGTCGACCCTGGCGAAGCCTGTTCCGAGTGGAACCTGTCCTGGAAAACCGCTGTATGACCTTGGCCACCATGCTGTAGCTCAGTTTCAGGGTGTTAGCAATCTTCTTATAGCCCAGGCCATCTTTGTGGAGAGCAACAATTCTATTTCTCACATCCTGAGAGAGTTCTTTGCCATGAGGTGCCATGTTGAATATCCAGTGGCCAGTATGACAGAATTGTACCCAAAACACCAAATTTAACAGCCCTGCTCCCCATTTACACCTGGGACCTTGACACATGACACCAGGGAGGGACAACGACACATTTGGGCACAATTTGGACACGTTCACTGTGGGGTGTACTCACTTATGTTGCCAGCTATTTAGACATTAATGGCTGTGTGTTGAGTTATTTTCAGAAGACAGTAAATCTACACTGCTATACAAGCTGTACACTGACTACTCTAAGTTATATCCAAGTTTCATGTCTATAGTGTTGTCCCATGAAAAGATATAATGAAATATTTGCAGAAATGTGAGGGGTGTACTCACTTTTGTGATACACTGTACATAAATTATTTATAAGTTTTTTTGCTCTACTATAAAATGCAGAGTACATTGTACTAATTTGAGTACACATTTAAATGTGCTAAAAGATTTAAGTTTACTAAACAAAAAAAATTACTTTTCTATGAGATTAACTTAAAAAAGTTAAGTTAAGGTAATAAAACAGAAAAACGCCACCATTTACATGTAAGTCCGCCTTTTTTCAGCTTGCTGTTGGTGAATCAGGCAGCCATTTGTTTTAACTTTTGAAACCTGTTGTTGCAAATTACTTTTTACTTTTCATTGAAGGCTTTTTGCAAAAGTAAACTTGTCTTCCTGAAATGTCTTTTGTGAAGTGGAACCTTTGTTAAACTAAGTGGACAAACATTTTCTTCCTCATTATGCTATTTTTGAGTAGCATGTACACCAGTCTGATGGGGCTTTTTCATCTTCCGTCTAATTTTGGTAAGTGTTGTACTTAACTTAACAATTTTGTTTAAAATAAATGATCTTAATGTTGACACTAAATAATCAAACAGTGCTGCTTTATTTGCCGTATTTAGGCTACATGCTAGCATGTTAGCATGCTAGCCTTCATACGAAGCAAAGAGTGTGCTGGCTTGCTTTATTTTAATCCTTAAATTAATGCTATTAATGTTGATTTTAATACTTCTGTTTCTTGTTTCTTTGTGTTTTACAGGTTCATGGTTACTGTGAGGAGCTGTTTGTGTTTCATCAGAACTTTATATACAGTTTGTACAGTTTTAAAGATGTTTTCTTGACATGTTGTATTTTAAGTAAATACTTCTGAAGTGAAATAAAGAAAAATAATTTTATAATTGTGTCTGTTTCTCTATAAACATTTGTCATTCATATTTAAAATGTAATTAACATGAAAACTAAGAAAAAATCAATAGTTTTTTCCATTGAGCTCAAGATATTAAGTAGAATTATTGGGAAAAGCAGTTGGTATAACAAAAAAAAGAAAGTTTAATCAATTTGCCTTTTAGGTGTAATAACTTAATGTTTTAAGTTATGCTAACTCAAGTTCTCATTATACATTACTTAACTTTTTTAAGGCAACCGGTTTCCTCAATTTTTTAAAGTAGATTGAACTTATCCGGGCTTACAGTGCATCGGGCTTAGTCCAGCCCATCTGAACAACAGGCCAATCGTTGTTCATGTGGCCGCTCAGCCTTAGCCGGCAGGCAGAGCTGAGATTCGATACGATGTATTCGAGATTCCAGCTCTGGTTCCAGCGTGTATTTTTACCGCTGCGCCACCTGAGCGGCCTATAACATGGTACAACATTTAATGTATCTGACAATACCTACTTAACCTTGATAAGGGTTGCAGTTCCATCAACACTGTGGTAAGGTGGGTACACACATTGGACAGGGTGCTAGTCCATAACAGGGCTTTACACAAGTTCATTCACAATTATGGTCAATTTAGAACAGCCAGTTCTTTAACTGTAATGTTTCTGGAAGGTGAGAGAAAGCCAAAGTGCCAAAAAGAGACCCACACAGACGCATAGAGAGCATGACAGACAATAGAGCCTAGAGCTGTGCATTACTACCAGCTGTGCCATCTGTTACAAAATCAGATTTTTGCAACAAGTTGCAGTATTACAATCAAAGCAAAGAGATCGTATTTGAAGTCAGTTTGAAATAGGGTGGGTCTTTAAAAAGGTACAAGATATTTTAAAATGTTATTTCAAAAATACATTTATGACCCACAGTTGTTTCTCATGTTTCAATTATTGTCCTGTGTATTAAGTACCCTTGTGTTCTAAACTATTTTGATGTCGGTTGCAGATGTTGCTATCCTTATTTACTCTGGCTGTTTGAGAGGCATGTGCTTTAACTGGTGTCTGTTTAACCACAGCCATAGTTTAGCCTTTGTCTTGTCCTTGTATCCACTTGTGTTTGGTCCTTGGTTCCTTCTCAGTGTTAACAATTAGCTTAATATGGTTTAGTATTCTTGATTTTGTGTAGATTAGTGATAAAGATAGTTTAGGGCTCTATGTGTGCATGCTGAGATTACCATTAGCATCAGGTTAGCATTAGTGTAGCATTAGCACTTTATCATGGGGTTTGTTTCCTGGTTCCTTGTGTAAGCCCTGTTTCTTGTCCAATTATTATTATGTATTCCTGCCATGTCTTTATTGTACTCTTAGTTTGTGTCAAGCTTCATGTTTAGAGTGGCCTGCTTGATACCTGTTGTTCATTGTTTGGTCTTGTTCATTGTTAAATAGGGCTGGGCGGTATGATGGTAGATTAGGTATACCGTCTTTCATTCCTCATACAGTATGGATTTTTTTTTATATACCGGCATACCGTAACATACTTAATTTTAACAGCTGCAGGTTTCAAAAGGCAGCAAATCTTATAATATTGTTCGCCACTAAAAGCACTATGGAGCATTGTGCAGATTAAATAGTTAGCCAGTTAGCGTTAGCATGACAGTGTTAACAGATAAAAAAGGTTTCCCCAATATGGTGAAAAAAAAAAAAAAAAAAACAGATGGAAGATGAAGAGGGGAAGACCAAATATGCACCGGAAGAAACTGCCAAAGAAATGAGGCGTGTCAAAGACATTTTAATGAAAGTTTTATGAACAAGTTCGACTGTAGAACTATATTTATTTTAATTGATTTTCTTCCTCTGGGTGGTGTCAGGTGGGATGTGAGCATGGGGTCTTTACAGTGCATTTTTTAAAGCAATTGTTTTGATTTTATTCATAAATGGCACTTTTTTCCACCCACTATTAACCTCCACTTGCTTTGATTATTTGCCTTGCTGCATGGTAGGAGGTAATGTGAAGCACCTCTAGTGGCCAGACAGAAAATCTGCATGAAGGATAACTGCACTCTTTAAGCTTTGCACCCTATCTAACCCCATTTATAATGCTTCGTAATTGTAATGCCCTGTATGCTAATGCTGGCCTGAAGGGCAGCCTATTACCAAGAGTGGCACTGTGCAGTGGTCTAACTCACTAAGTCTTGCAAAGACTATGAAACATGACAGGAAAATATGAGATTTAATGAGGTTTAATGTGGAGTTTAACAAAGACTCACAATGAGCAACGATCCTTGAATGATGAAAATTAGAAGAATTTTTCACTCCATCTAGTAATGCCAGTTTTAGTTCCTTTGGTTCTGACTTTAGGACAAGGTGCCAAAATAACACATACAAAGTGAACTCACATGCTTAAAGAATTGGACAAACTCCTACTTTGTTAGATCACTTTGGATAAAAATAGTATACAAGATTTAGCCAAAATTATGTGGACACCTGACTACAAGCTTGTAAGACATTCTATTTTGAAACCATAGCCATTAATATAGTTAGCCCTGTATTGTGAATGTAAGGGTGCATTTACATGAGAAGCGGCAAAACCACTTATGCGCAGACCGTGCCCTTTTTTCTTATAGATTTACATCTACATTTTCGGCATTTAGCAGACGCTTTTATCCAAAGCGACTTACAGTACTGTGACAGTAAATTGTCTAAGCAATTGAGGGTTAAGGGATTTGCCTTGCTCAAGGGCCCAACAGTGTCAGCCTGGCAGTGGTGGAGCTTGAACCAGCAACCTTTTGGCTTACTAGTCCAGTACCTTACCCACTAGGCCACAACTGTCTCTATAGAGTGGAGCGGTGATGCTTAGCTTGCCGCTGCATCTCCCTAAGATTTGTGTGCTTGCCTAGGCGCGCAAAGTTCACCTGATTGAACTTTGACCCAGTTTGCCGCTGACCTTTTCAAAGCGCCTCCAATTAGATGAACTGTTTGATATGACGTGGTGAAAGTGACTCAGGCAGTACAAACAATGCTTCACATAAACAAAACCTAATGTGACTTATCATATTCAAACAACAACAGAGGATTTTAATTAGTGGAGAAAACATATGACCAGTAACAATTAAGAGAAGTTTAGTGTTCCTATGTTGTTCTTTTAATACATAAAACCATGATAAACTTTTTTACAATGAGCGTTTTAGACTCTCTCGGAAAAGCTGATTCTCACAGTGTATAAGCACCACAAGCTATAACACAAGTTAACACAAGTTTAAAAGTGAAACAGTAAAGACAATAAAGCTAAACACAGATACACCGATCAGCCATAACATTAAAACCACCTCCTCGTTTCTACACTCACTGTCCATTTTATCAGCTCCACTTACCAAAGAGAAGCACTTTGAAGTTCTACAATTACTGACTGTAGTTCATCTGTTTCTCTACATACTGTTTTAGCCTGCTTTCACCCTGTTCTTCAATGGTCAGGACCCCCACAGGACCACCACAGAGCAGGTATTATTTAGGTGGTGGATGATTTTCAGCACTGCAGTGACACTGACATGGTGGTGATGTGTTAGTGTGTGTTGTGTTGGTACGAGTGGATCAGACACAGCAGCGCTGTCGGAGTTTTTAAATACCATGTCCACTCACTGTCCACTCTATTAGACACTCCTACCTAGTTGGTCCACCTTGGGGATGTAAAGTCAGAGACGATCGCTCATCTATTGCTGCTGTTTGAGTTGTTCATCTTCTGGACCTTCATCAGTGGTCACAGGACGCTGCCAACTGGGCGCTGTTGGCTGGATATATTTTTGGTTGGTGGGCTATTCTCAGTCAAGCAGTGACAGTGAGGTGTTTAAAAACTCCATCAGCATTGCTGTGTCTTATCCACTCATACCAGCACAACACACACTAACACACCACCACCATGTCAGTGTCACTGCAGTGCTGAGAATGACCCACCACCCAAATAATACCTACTCTGTAGTGGTCCTGGGAGAGTCCTGACCATTGAAGAACAGCATGAAAGGGGGCTAACAAAGCATGGACTATAGTTAGTAATTGTAGAACTACAAAGTGCTCCTATATGGTAAGTGGAGCTGATAAAATAGACAGTGGGTGTAGAAACAAGGAGGTGGTTTTAATGTTATGGCTGATCGGTGTACATGTGGATACTTGGATCCATGGATAGAGTGGATTTGGTGGTTATATCAAACAAATGCACATTCGTCTCGTGGTTCACTTTGATGATGATTTACCGCACTGCTCAAGCCAAGCACTGAGCAAAGTGGCTGTCTGTGGAAATCTGTGCCTGTATATACAGTGTATCACAAAAGTGAGTACACCCCTCACATTTCTGCAGATATTTAAGTATATCTTTTCATGGGACAACACTGACAAAATGACACTTTGACACAATGAAAAGTAGTCTGTGTGCAGCTTATATAACAGTGTAAATTTATTCTTCCCTCAAAATAACTCAATATACAGCCATTAATGTCTAAACCACCGGCAACAAAAGTGAGTACACCCCTTAGTGAAAGTTCCTGAAGTGTCAATATTTTGTGTGGCCACCATTATTTCCCAGAACTGCCTTAACTCTCCTGGGCATGGAGTTTACCAGAGCTTCACAGGTTGCCACTGGAATGCTTTTCCACTCCTCCATGACGACATCACGGAGCTGGCGGATATTCAAGACTTTGCGCTCCTCCACCTTCCGCTTGAGGATGCCCCAAAGATGTTCTATTGGGTTTAGGTCTGGAGACATGCTTGGCCAGTCCATCACCTTTACCCTCAGCCTCTTCAATAAAGCAGTGGTCGTCTTAGAGGTGTGTTTGGGGTTATTATCATGCTGGAACACTGCCCTGCGACCCAGTTTCCGGAGGGAGGTGATCATGCTCTGCTTCAGTATTTCACAGTACATATTGGAGTTCATGTGTCCCTCAATGAAATGTAACTCCCCAACACCTGCTGCACTCATGCAGCCCCAGACCATGGCATTCCCACCACCATGCTTGACTGTAGGCATGACACACTTATCTTTGTACTCCTCACCTGATTGCCGCCACACATGCTTGAGACCATCTGAACCAAACAAATTAATCTTGGTCTCATCAGACCATAGGACATGGTTCCAGTAATCCATGTCCTTTGTTGACATGTCTTCAGCAAACTGTTTGCGGGCTTTCTTGTGTAGAGACTTCAGAAGAGGCTTCCTTCTGGGGTGACAGCCATGCAGACCAATTTGATGTAGTGTGCGGCGTATGGTCTGAGCACTGACAGGCTGACCCCCCACCTTTTCAATCTCTGCAGCAATGCTGACAGCACTCCTGCGCCTATCTTTCAAAGACAGCAGTTGGATGTGACGCTGAGCACGTGCACTCAGCTTCTTTGGACGACCAACGCGAGGTCTGTTCTGAGTGGACCCTGCTCTTTTAAAACGCTGGATGATCTTGGCCACTGTGCTGCAGCTTAGTTTCAGGGTGTTGGCAATCTTCTTGTAGCCTTGGCCATCTTCATGTAGCGCAACAATTCGTCTTTTAAGATCCTCAGAGAGTTCTTTGCCATGAGGTGCCATGTTGGAACTTTCAGTGACCAGTATGAGAGAGTGTGAGAGCTGTACTACTAAATTGAACACACCTGCTCCCTATGCACACCTGAGACCTAGTAACACTAACAAATCACATGACATTTTGGAGGGAAAATGACAAGCAGTGCTCAATTTGGACATTTAGGGGTGTAGTCTCTTAGGGGTGTACTCACTTTTGTTGCCGGTGGTTTAGACATTAATGGCTGTATATTGAGTTATTTTGAGGGAAGAATAAATTTACACTGTTATATAAGCTGCACACAGACTACTTTTCATTGTGTCAAAGTGTCATTTTGTCAGTGTTGTCCCATGAAAAGATATACTTAAATATCTGCAGAAATGTGAGGGGTGTACTCACTTTTGTGATACACTGCATATATTTGGGAGGTCAAGCACTGATGTTAAAGAAGAAGACCTGGCATGCAATTTACATTTTAGTTCATGCCAGGATTGAGGATGAGGATTAAGACAATGGCTTTTTACAGGTCAATGAAGCTCATTTACACCAAACAAGGTGTGCTTGAGACAACAACTGATTTGCAAAATGTGGGATTCTATTCAGGTGGTTCAATAATTGAATAATTAGTTGTGGTGAGCTATTTAAATTGTTCTTGTTGGATTGGTTTATTGCAAACAGCCTAGTTTGCAATGAAGGTTAAATAATTTTGATTGTAATACTGCGGGTTGTATTGATAGTATTGTAAACTAAACTTTATAATTTAAATGGTATGCTAAAGGGTGAATCTCTATATGTAGTATTTATCATTCACCTGGGAAAGACTAAAATGTACCTTTAAAATTCAGCAATATTACATAAATGCACTTTGGATGATGCATTTACATTATACACTTTTAATGACAGTAACAGGTAATAATAATTACAAGGAAGAACAATGCTGTAGATGTTTATTAAACATGGGTTTTTAGCGGTGTATGTGTGAACAACGTGACTCTTAAGCAGCAGTAAAAAAAAGTAACTCTTTACCTGAATACTTGGCAGTGGAATCGGGCTGATGAGTTGAGGCAAAAAGGGATCACAGGACAACTGCCAGCTGGTGAGAGTACGCAGAGGAGGGGTTGGAGGTCTTGGGGAGGCAAGCAGAGGTGCGTGATGAGAGGAGCTCAGAGTACATAATCCAGAAGCACTGGGGATTGTCCATACCCACTGAGGAGATTCTGTGCCCAGGGGCCACATATGTGGCTGAGCTTTCACGCGCCGGACAGGCATCATCCCTGCATCCTACTGCAAGGATTCGTTTGCTGGTACACAGATAGAAAATGGTACCAAATCATCAGCATCATGCATTTGAGTGTATACTGTTAAGCTTTTTAATTACATGAGGCATTTTAGGCTGCATGTAGATTATATCAAATATTCTGAATAGGGCACACTACTGATCTACTGTCCAAGCCAGTGTTACTGTCTCATTTTTACTGATTATTTCAATTATTGATTCATTTTCAGTGATGGTTGTCTCCTGATAATGGCTACTGTGGGACTGGCACCACCCAGAAATGCTGAACACAAGGCAGAGCATGACACATTAACTTATTCACTCACTGCTCAGGAAAATCTAAAGCAGCTGTTCAACCTTCTGTATGCAATTGAGGGTGAGAGAAAACCAGACTGCAAGACTCTTTAAAGACAGTGACTTAGAGATAACGATCCAAATTAAGTCTCCAGTACCCTGGTGCTATGTGGCATCTACACTGATCAGCCATAACATTAAAACCACCTCCTTGTTTCTACACTCACTGTCCATTTTATCAGCTCCACTTACCATATAGAATCATTTTATAGTTCTACAATTACTGACTGTAGTCCATTTGTTTCTCTGCATGCTTTGTTAGCCCCCTTTCATGCTGTTCTTTAATGGTCATGACTCTCCCATGACCACTACAGAGTAGGAATTATTTGGGTGGTGGATCATTCTCAGCACTGCAGTGACATTGACATGGTGGTGGTGTGTTAGTGTGTATGAGTGAATAAGACACAGCAATGCTGATGGAGTTTTTAAACACCTTACTGTCACTGCTGGACTGAGAATAATCCACCAACCAAAAATATTCTGCCAACAGCGCCACGTGGGCAGTGTCCTGTGACCACTGATGAAGGTCTAGAAGATGACCAACTCAAACAGCAGCAATAGATGAGCGATCGTCTCTGATTTTACATCTACAAGGTGGACTGACTAGGTAGGAGTGTCTAAGTGAGTCGACACGGTATTTAAAAACTCCAGCAGCGCTGCTGTGTCTGATCCGCTCATACCAGCACAACACACACTAACACACAACGACCATGTCAGTGTCACTGCAGTGCTGAGAATGATCCACCACCCAAATAATACCTACTCTGTTGTGGTCCTGGGAGAGTCCTGACCATTGAAGAACAGCATGAAAAGGGGCTAACAAAGCATGCAGAGAAACATATATATAAAATGGACAGTGAGTGTAGAAACAAGGAGGTGGTTTTAATGCTATGGCTGATTGGTGTATACCACAAACCACATTCCAAAAAAGTTGGTACATTTTGTAAATGCAGTAAAAAAAGAGGGATTTGAGATGTGTTCATTCTTTCTAGTCTTTATTTAACTGACCATAGAAGTAGAAAAACTTTCCAATGTTTTCACTGACCAGCTTCACTGTAATTACTGTACTGTAGTTAAATAGAAGCACATTTAGATACGATGCCTGCAACACACATGTGTTTAGCATTGTGTTCCATTCCTATTAATCAGACTTTTTAGGGGTTTGGGAACTAAGGACACTAATTAGTGAAGTTTTTCAAGTGGAATATTTCTCCATTCCTGCTTGATACATGACTTCATCTGCTCAACAGTATGCGGTTGCAGTTTTCTGAATTGCAGCCAGGCTAGTCAAACACACACACACACACACACACACACACACACTCTGTGTCTACAGTATGGAGCCATGCTGTTGTAGTGGATACAAAACATCTTGTCTTGTAGAAATAAACACTTCCTGGGAAAAGACGTCACCTTGATGACAGCATGTGTCTCTTGCATCAATAGTACAAACGCAAGTCACCTTTGCTGTGGGCACTGATGCACCCTCAAAATTTGGCTTTGTAGCATTCACTACTAGCAGTCTGGATGCTTCTTTTTTGTCTTTGTCACATTAAACTTACTAATAGTTTCAGGTAGGATTTCTTGATGCAGTGGTGGACTGTGTTAAATGACAACAGTTTTCTGAGGTGCTCCCGAGGCCATGTGCATTTTTAATTGCAGTAGCATGACAGTTTCTTATGCAACCATTCTACAGGTTATTGGGGTTATCTTAATGCTTTAAGTTAAAAACTCTTTTGGAGGGGCTAAATCTAGATTGAAGAAGCAAAGAAGCCCTACTTATTATTTTTATTATGTAGAAATAAACACATACTTCCTGGGAAAAGACGTCACCTTGGTAACAGCAGGAGTCTCTAAATGTAAAATATATACCTTTACATTAGTAGTACATATGCAAGTCACCTATGCTGTAAGCACTGATGCACCCTCATACCATGACAGTATTTGGCTTTGTAGCTTCCACTAATAACAGTCTGGATGCTTCTTTTCGTCTTTGTCACAGAAAACTCAACAAGCTTAAACATGTAACTCATCTGACCACATGATATGTTGCCACTGTCTTTCAATCCATCTGAGATTAGCTTGGGCCAGATAACTGCAGTATTTCAGCATAGAATTGATGTCTGGCTTTCTCTTTGTGTAACAGAGTTTCAGGTAGCATTTCTTGATGCAGTGGTGGACTGTGTTAAATGACAACAGTTTTCTGAGGTGCTCCCGAGGCCAAGTGCAATTTTTATGATGGTTTCTCATGTAATTTTACAGGTTCTTGGGGTTATCTTAATTCTTTAAGTCAAAAACTCTTTTGGAGGGGCTAAAGAAAGGGCTTCTTATGTTTAAGAAGCAATGAAGCCCTACTTATTATTTTTATTATGTAGAAATAAACACATACTTCCTGGGAAAAAATGTCACCTTGATAACAGCCCAAGCCTCTAAAATGAAAATATAAACCTTTCCATCAATAGTACATATGCAAGTCACCTATGCTGTGAGCACTGATGTGCCCCCATACCATGACAGTATTTGGCTTTGTAGCTTACACTAATAACAGTCTGGATGCTTCTTTTTCGTCTTTGTCACATTAAACTTACTAATAGAGTTTCAGGTAGCATTTCCTGATGCAGTGGCGGACTGTGTTAAGTGACAACAGGTTTTTTACTGCAATTTTTATAGCAGTAGCATGACAGTTTCTATTGCAACCATTCTACAGGTTTTTGGGGTTATCTTAATTCTTTAAGTCAAAAACTCTTAAGGAGGGGCTTAATTTAGGTTTAAGAAGCAATGAAGCCCTACTTATTATTTTTATTATGTAGAAATAAACACAGACTTCCTGGGAAAAGATTTCACCTTGGTAACAGCATGAGAGTCTAAATGTAAAATATATACCTTTGCATTAATAGTACATATGCAAGTCACCTATGCTGTGGGCACTGATGCCCCCCCCCCGCATATAATTGATGTCTGGCTTTCTTTTGTGTAACAGAGTTTCAGGTAGCATTTCTTGATGCAGTGGTGGACTGTGTTAAGTAACTTTCTTACACAACCATTCTACAGGTTCTTGGGGTTATCTTAATTTTTTAGGCCAAAAGGGGAGGGGCTAAATTTAGGTTTAAAAAGCAATGAAGACCTACTTATTATTATTATTATTATTATTATTGTTGTTGTTGTTGTTGGACATTTATATCAATAAATTTCTAGTTGTGTAGTTCTGGATGTATTCCCTGCTTGTCCATGTGATCCTGGAATAATCAATGAATGAATCATTTTGCTAGTCGTCCACATGGATAAAAGTTGCCAGAACTCTGCTTGCCCTCTTGCTAAATGTTATTGATAAGTGTAAGAATTCCACTGAGATGTAACATTTTAGATAGCTGAAGACCTAAAGGGAAAGTCACTGCAGCTCCATTCAGACCATTTTGCAACAATCGATTCAAATATTTATCCACGGAATAACCTCAACATCAATTTCCAAGTTATGGATGGTATCACTTTACCCATTATCTCTGCAGCAGATTGCAGTGAATTCAATTTAGTGGATTAAATAAAGAAAGAAGTATGTATTTCAGATGAAAATATTCTGAAACAGCAGAAGCAGGGCTTAAATTTAGTAGAGAAGCCCTTTTTTTTAGAGAAGATTTTTAATATTGACTTTTCAGTACGTCTCCAAATATCTATCTGGACTACAGTCAGTATAACTACAGTGAGAATAATTATATACAAACATCCAAATGCAAACCAAAGGGTTCTCTCTTGCTTTACTGCTAAGTCAAAAGTTTACATACATAAGGCCTAGGTCTCATGGCAGTCTCTGAATGAGAAACAAATAAAATATTGTACACAGGCAAGCGAGCTGTACATGGGCATAGAGGCTGCAGCACATAATACAAATATATTGGGCTATCAACTGAAAGTTTGAGAGTTCAAATACCAGATCTGCCATGTAGCCCTTAAAGCAAGGCCCTTAACCCTCTCTGCTCCTGGGGCGCCATACAATGGCTGACCCTGAGCTCTGACCCTGATATGTGAAGAAAGAATTTGGTTGAACTGTACGCCTGTATATGTATATATGACAAACAAATGCATTCGATTCTATAATTAATTAAATAAACAAAGCTTTCCTGTCCTTGGTAAAAGAACATTTACATGAGTGCTATATATGACACATTAATCTCCAGCTATAGTCATAATCACTAACAAGACATTAGCCAGTAAGGCAACCAAATTAGAAATCTATATATTCTATGCATATTTTGTCCCAATGGACATAAATAGTCAGAAAACCAACAAACAATGTTTATCAATTCTTAACTGATTCAATTCTTAATTGAATTAACTGTTCAGTTACATTGCTACATAGACATTATATCGCCAAAAGTATGAAGACACCCCTCTCACTACGCCCACTTAATACTAACAAGTGTATAAAATCACTAAAAAAACTGATATACTTCTAAATTTGTGGCCTTTCCTGGTCCAGCATAACAGTGCACCTTTGAACAACGCAAGCTCCATTAAAAACATTGTAAAAGACAAGAAAAATGACTGACTCTTGATTGTGTTGTACCGCATGCCTCCTATTCACTAAGTGTGGCTTTGTCTCCTATTGAAAATGTATGCTGCAACAAGAAAAGAATCAGACAAGCGTAACCCCATACTATCAACCAACTGAAGTTTTCCATCAAAAATGTCACTTGCAAAACTGCAACAGTTAGTGTCCTCAGTTCCCAAACCAGTAAAAAGTCTCAATAATAGGAAAGGTGATATAACACAGAGGTAAACATGCCTCTGTCCCATTTTATATTTACAAAATACAATAAAGTTGATCCGTAAAACCTTTTGTTGTATTTAAAAAAAATATATATATATTCAAATGAATTAACAAATCACAGATCTCTCTTTCTTCTGCATTTTACAAAATTGCCCAACTTTTCTGAAGATAGGTTGTATTTTGCATTAATAATTTCAATTCAGCTTAACTAAAAATGCATAAATGAATTAATATAGTATGCAATTAAATTAAATAACTTGGGTGCTTGTTGTTTAATGTTCTAACTTAAATAATTACTGATATCTACAGTCAGCTAACTTAAAAATTATGATTGTCATAACATAGATTACCTTTTAGCCCATGGTTTAACTGTAAAAATGAGTAGCAGATCTTTCCTCATTTAGATTTTATCACCACCTCATCTTGGTCAGGATTGTGGTGAGACTGGTAATCTATAGATTACTGTTTAGCCCTTGGTGAAACTGTATAAATGAGTAGCAGAACTTTCCTCATTTCATTTTCATCAACACTTGGTATCCTGGTCAGGGTTGTGTTGGGTCTGGTAATCTATAGATTACCTTTTAGTCCATGGTTTAACTGTAGAAATGAGTAGCATATCTTTCCTCATTTAGATTTTATCAACACTTTATCTTGGTAAGGGTTGTGGTGGGTCTGGTAATCCATAGTTACTGTTCAGCCCTTGGTTTACCTGTATGAATGAGTAGCAGATCTGTCCTCATTTTTTAATCACCACTTTATCCTGGTCAGGGTTGTGGTGGGTCTGGTAATTAATAGATTACTTTTCAGCTCATAGTTTAACTATAAAAATGAGGAGCAGATCTTTTCTCATTTCATTTTTATCACCACTTTATCCTGCTCAGGGTTGCGGTGGGTCTGGTAATCTATAGATTACTGTTCAGCCCTTGGTTTACCTGTATAAGCACACAGTGTCAATCCATTGCAGGGTTTTGGGTGGAGTGCAGAGTCTTCTGCTGATTGTAGGTTTGAGTGACAGATGTCAGGTCTTGTGCTCTCCTGCACTTGGCATGCAAAGGTTCAAACCCAACAGCATCTACTTAAGTCTATATATGATCTACCAGTATATTAATATTAACCCAATTAAATCTCTGAATGTTTACAATGTCCTTATCATTCACTAAATTATATCTTTGTCTGAATTAATTCTATGCAACTGCAACCACTGTAGCAGGTTTGACACTATAACACCAAATATACTGAATTCTTATTAGATTTCTTTATTTTGTATTATTATATTTAAGTACTATGGGTTTTCTTAACTCTGAAAAGAGATGTGTATTGGCTACTCCAAATTGCCCTTAAGTGTAAGTGTTAAGTGTATGCAACTGATTCCTACCTAGCACCCAGTGTTTAGGGGTGGGCTGACCAGAATAAAGTGATTTTAGTATTCAGTAAAACATCTGCAAAGTGTTCAGACTAATATAAAGAGGATTAGGTAATAAGTATGAATAAAATTGTTATTTATTTGGACTTGCAGTAACTAACACCAGTTATTAAATAAAATCACTACTATATGCAATCAGTAATGCTCGATTAATCGCAAAATCCAGAAATCGTGATCGTGATTAATTTATAGTATTGTGTAGACCTTACATAGACTGTCAAACTCACCTAAGGAGGAGATGCGCAAATTCCGTTAGAGTGCAGAACACATTTCTTTTTCATTCCATCACTTATAGGCATACATGCAGTGTCAAAATGACTTTAGTCCTTAAACAGGTTTAAATCCAGTTAAAATGTTGAGATGGTCCGGAGTAAGGATGAGAAGAGCTGGAGAAGATGTTGCGGCTCACACGCACACGCACTCACCGCAGGTGCGCAACCGCGATCAGACCTGCGGGTCTAATGTCACTTTCTCCACCATGCGCGGAACATGTCTTATTCTGTATTCTAATAGCGCAATCAAGGAATTTAAAGTGGCTGACAGCGAGAGCGCAGTCAAAACAGCTCGTAGCCAGTGTGAACAATGTATTCACCGCTTCTTATCTAAAACCCGCGCACAATATCATTCGCTCAGCGCTAACTTTCTCTGTGACGTCCACTCAATCTATACCGAGCCCTTATGACGTGATCAAAGCGTCTCTCTCTCGCTCTCTCGCCCGCGCTGTCTGTTGAGTACGCATGCGCTGTGTGTTCAAGCGTGTGGCGGCTTGGTTGCGCGAGCTCTTTTCTTTGAGGTGGCACCGGTGGCTTGGTGGTCCTGGGTTCCATTCCCAGATAGAGTGGTCAAGGTCCTTTCTGCGTGGAGTTTGCCCATTTCTGCGTGGGTTTCATCCTGTTTTCTCCTACAGTCCAAAGGCATGTAAGTTAGACATGTAAACAGACAGTAGAAGCTCAATGGTTAGGGTACCGAACTAGTAATCAGAAGGTGCAAAGTGGCCAATGTTGAGTAACCGTTAACTACATGTCGTGTCATATACACCGATCAGCCATAACATTAAAACCACCTCCTTGTGTCTACACTGACTGTCCATTTTATCAGCTTTACTTACCGTATAGAAGCACTTTGTAGTTCAGCTTCCTGTGACCACTGATGAAGGTCTAGAAGATGACCAACTCAAACAGCAGCAATAGATGAGCGATCGTCTCTGACTTTACATTTACAAGATGGACCAACTAGGTAAGAGTGTCTAATAGAGTGGACAGTGAGAGGACATGGTATTTAAAAACTCCAGCAGCGCTGCTGTGTCTGATCCACTCATACCAGCCTAACACACACTAACACACCACCACCATGTCAGTGTCACTGCAGTGCTGAGAATCATCCACCACCTAAGTCATACCTACTCTGTGGGGGTCCTGACCATTGAAGAACAGGGTGAAAGCAGGCTAAAACAGTATGCAGAGAAACAGATGGACTACAGTCAGTAATTGTAGAACCACAAAGTGCTTCTATATGGTAAGTGGAGCTGATAAAATGGACAGTGAGTGTAGAAACAAGGAGGTGGTTTTAATGTTTAATGTTTTAATGCTTTTTTACCTATGCACTCTGAACAGGCGCCTCTATCTGCCAGTCATGGTCCTTACACAGCGTTTGAAGACCCCACCCACTTAGTCCGGTCGTCCTGCCCTAGCAGAACCGTGTCTGCTGCAGGCCTGCTAGAGGGCGCCCAGCCGACCAGTGGCAACGCCGAGTTTCTAACCGAGGAGTTCAGAATCTCGGCACTGGTGTGCTAGCGGAATATCCTGCTGCGCCACCTGGGCGCCTTGAGAACTGTTTAGTAGCAGTTGGAGGTGGGATAGTGGTATAAAAATATAATTTGTCTGAATCAAGATTGAATAAGGCCTTTGTCATCTTTCTTTAAAAAGAGCATATGGTTGAATTTAAACTGTTCTAACAATAACTTGTTTTCCCTGTACTGCCATTGTCTAATCCTTCAAAAAATGTGATCGTGTCAAATGTATTTGCTGTTTATACCAAATAAGAGACTTGAACGTATACTGCATTACAGTAAAGTAGTGGGTCTGATAAAAATGATTGCAATGATTACCAAAATATGTGTCTTTAAACACCAAGTATTCCTGATAACCTGCAATTTGAACTGCTGAAAGTAGCTATAAAACTGACACTAATCAGAAAGGACTATACAATATTTATAAACACAGCATCAATAAAATGTTTCTCCTGCAGTGACTTTGGACATTAAAAGCATGCTTGCCCTCTGGGAGCATCAGCACAAATTATAAACACATTAGGATCAAACACAGAGCAGCGAGACCCCGCTCTGAAAAGTGATAGACCCACTGAGACAAATAATGTTGACCCTGTTCTGTAGATGAAAACAAGTCATCTGGATGGAAATCCGGGACATTGCACTTTAACTGCACAAAGTAACAACACTGATACCACAGAACAGAAGTTTTACGGTGCAATGAATCTGAATGATGCAAGAGGTGGAACTGATTCATGTGGGCCAATCAAAGGCCACTGGTGCAGCTGTGGATATACTGGAGCCAAAGACAACCCAAACACCAGCCATCATTTACCCCTTTTCCACCGACGTGGATCCGGCTCCGTTCCGATTTGTGAACTTGATTTTGACCCGGTTTCACGTGTTTCCACCGAAAAAAAAGAGGTTCCAGACAGCAAACTAGCGTTCTAATCTGGCACCACAGAATACTTGGTTTTTCAGCGTGAACCGTGACGTCATCTGTGGGCGTGTCACAGTGTAGAGGTTTGGACGCTTTCACGAGACATTATAACATTTTATAGAATTTAAACCACTTTCATCTTTTAAAGTTCACCTGATTACATTTTGAGCCAATTTGCCGCTGATATTCAATGATATTTTTGAAGTGATGAACTGTGTGATATGACGTGGTAAAGTGACCCGGACAGTATAAACGCTTAACGTGACAAATAACGCATAACAAGGCTTGTTGTACTAAAACAACGACCGATGAATTTTGGCAGTACGGAGCGCTTATAACTAGTATTAATGGAGAGAAATTGAGTGTTTCTGTGTCATACTTTTAGTACATTAAGCCACGTTACGCTTTATTTAGGTGAAGCTTTTTGCGGATTCAGAACCCTGAGCTGCATAAACACCACATGTGAAGTAAATCCAGCTAAAGACAGATACATGTGGAGCTTTTAGACTGGATTTGATGGTATTTTACACAAATGGATGTTCGTGTCTTGGAACATTAGTGATGTTTTATCGCTTAAGCCGAGCACTGAGCAAATTGACTATTTGCGCCGAGGGTCGCTGTGACAGCGAAGCACAAAACGCTTCTCACGTCTCATGAACTAAACAAAACAACAACAACGTCTTCTTCTACATCACCAATAGTTGAGCGATGCTTTTTGCATAAAAATGAACATCTGTAACAGCAGCACAAATGCTCGCAAGTAATCTACACGCTCTGCCATCATGTTACTCTTTACTTTCGTTGTGTAACGCACACTGTTGATGATGCATGCTTGGTTCCCAAAAACTGGTGGAAACGCAGGTCGGTTCTCTACAAAACACCAAGGTTTGAAGAAACCTGAACAGAACCAGTTCAAGAACCAGGGTTCTTTTGGTGGAAACACGCTGTGTGTGGCTCAGAAAGAAGCAGACTCACTACTGGATAAAACTTCAGCAGATCGATTGAGTGTGAGTCCAGCGGAGAGTATTATGACATTGTAGATGACCTAACTGATGAGTGCTCCCAGTGAGAAAATCCATGAAGTCAATACAGTTTAAGACAATAAACATAATTTTTGAGAACACACAAAAATCAGTGAGAACCAGAGAGTAAATGGTTCTTTCTCAGTAAAAAGCTGTTTGTTAAGTTGGTTATTCTTATTATTATTATTATTATTATTTATTCTTATTATTATTTTTTTACATACTTTTTTTTTTACCTCAAAGGTTTCTCAAAATCATATTACTGTACCACTAAAACGGCATAACGCAAATTTATTAAAGGAATAAATTATTACTTTAAAAAAAGAGATTACCGAATACAGCAGCCACAGTGAACACCTACAATTCACTCAAGTGAATAATATGGACACCTTCACTTTCTTCTTTGGACAGAAAAAAGAGACAAGCAAAACTTCCAGATCACCTTATTTGCATTTTTTTTATTTTATGAAAGACTTTATCACACATAGGCTTCTATGTGCTCCTCTGTGATCTAAGGACAAGAAGAGATATCTGAAAGACCCCTGATGTTTAGCGAGATATCAAGAGCAGTACAGGAACTTAAAAATGAGGCAAGTTCATATGTGGATCAGCTTTGTGTACAAAGAGCCACACCCTGATCACATTATTCCTCGACTCTGTGCAGACGCCATCAACCAGCCAGCAGAGGTAGTAATTCGCTCAGTTATGAGGAGTCCCTATGCAGCTTATCCTACCCTATGAACAACAATCCAATCGTTGTTCATGTAGCCGCCCAGCTCAGCTGGATGGCAGAGCTGAGTTTTGAACTGCTGAGTTTGAAATGTCAGCTCTGGTGTCAGCCTTGAAACTTTTACCAAAGAAGCGGGACCTTGGCTGTCTAAAGAACTGTTGTTCTGTTTCTCTACTTATTGTTGAGTGCAAGATACTGTTCAAAGCTCTGACCAACAGATTGAAAATGTGCATATTCTTCATAATTCATGAGGATCAATCCTACTGTGTCTCTATACAAACAATATATGACAATCTATTCTTACTAAGGAACTTAAACACAGTTGCCAGGAGTCTAGATCGGGAAAATGTCTTTGACATGGTTGATCACCTATATCTTTTAAAAACACAGGAAGCCTTTGGTTTCATATCACAACTTGTTCCCTATGTCAAACTGTTGTACAACAACATATTCAGTATGTTAAGAATTATTGGTTTTTCTATTACCAGAGACATTTGCCTCAGCTGCCCTAAGCTTTGTATACTACAGCTATTATTACTGCTGGTTTTCTCCCGATGTCTAGCACATACAATTTTTACTCAATTGCGTAATGCTTCCTCTCCACTGGAGCTGACCTCCGCCCCGACTGAGGGGAGCAAGACTGACACACGCCCCCTCCGACACGTGTGCAGTAGCCGACTGCATCTTTTCTCCTGCACGAGGCAAGTTCATATGCGGAGAGCCACACCCTGATCGTATTATTCCTCGTCTCTGTGCGGACGCCACCAATCAGCCAGCAGAGTTTGTAATTCGCTCAGTTATGAGTAGTCCCTATCCGGCTTATCCTACCCTATGAACAACTGCCAATCGTTGTTCATGTAGCCGTCCAGCCCAGCCAGATGGCAGAGCTGAGTTTCGAACTGACGAGTTTGAAATGTCAGCTCTGGTGTCAGCCTTGACACTTTTACCAAAGAAGCGGGACATTGGCTGTCTAAACATCTGGTGCTCTGTTTCTCGTTGTTCATGTAGCCACCCAGCCCAGCCGGATAGCCAATGTAATGGTGTTAATCGGGAATAAAGAACACAGTCACCTTGACCTGTGTTTTAGATCAGTACCAAAAAGCATCTGCTTGCAATGAGGTGGAAGTGGATTCTTCTACAGTTATAATAGAGAGAATGATTCTTGTAGCCAACAACCATGCTGTGTCATTGCTCTGGCATAAACTTACTTCATGACTTACCTAAGGAAGTGTGCTCAATAATTCAAAAGGCCATTGTCTTTTCTTTTTTTTTTTCTAGGACAGACATCACTGGCTTCCTTTTAGAATTTTACATCTCTCATTGGCTGAGGAAGGACAATGTGTGATCCACATAGAGTAAAAATTAAGGTAATGAAGTTAAAGACAATATGTAAATTTTTGTACTGGCAAAACAGTGTGCCTATTGGTAAAAAGTAATTACTAAAAGTTCAATTTTACTTTAAAAATAAACACATTTCACACTTTCATACATCTGTTTTTAAATCATGAAGGATGTTAAAATATTAAGAGCTGATGAGCAACATTATGGGTTTGCAGAACTTTGTTTTTAACCAGCTTTTTACTGCCAAGTCAGCTATTTCAGATTCAATGGTTAATAGTTTTTTAAAGTGGTAAACTAAAGTAACTGCTCGATTTAGCTGAAGGACAATGGTTGCCTGCAGCTCCTGTTTCTAATCAGGCTAAGATTAGATCAGCAAGGCATGTAAAGACAACAATTAGAAGCTTTAAGTCCATATTTACCTAAACTGTATTAGACTTAATAAACATTTGTTTGACAACTGGAGTTACATTACGAAATTTTCCACAGCCAAAAGCAATGCCTAAAGTTTGAACAGGAAAGCATACACCAGTTTGTAATGTTGTCATTCCCTCTCACAACAAACACTTAAAAGACACTTTTGCACCAAGGATACCAAGCTATTTAGTGTTTCAAGTGTTATTTTCTTCCATTCTTCCTGCAAACACATCTTAAGGTGTGCAACAGTATGGGTTCTCGTTCTCTCATTTTTCATTTTAAAGCTCTACACACATTCCCTGTGGAGCACTGTAGATATCCACAGAACCCATTAAGTTTTGGTATACTGTAATTACTGTAGAGTACTGTAAAACTACTTAAATGGTTACTTACCTCCTCTCTTCTATAAATGCCTGGATAACTGAGGCTACTGTAAAGGCCAGTGTTTCTAGGTGACCAAAGTGTGCTAAATGATGCAGTTTGTGTTTAGAAATTTGCAAAACTATGATTTAGAATAATTAAAATGAGAATAAATGGAATTGTGCTTATAGTTTAGCATTTTGCAGTCATGTTGTTGATTCACAAGCTTCAAGTTTTCAGAATTGTTTGCATAGTTCCATTTTTGTGTGCATAAAATGTGGCAAAAATGTAATGTGGCAAGTCTGTCATGCCAACAGGGGGCGAACCGTTTTAACACTGTTCTGCGTAGTTGATTAGTACAGTATTTGTCATGTTTTCCTGTGTTCTGGTTTCCTTTCACCTCATAAGACCTATTAATGGTGGATTGGCTGCTATTGGTTGAGAGTAAGTGAAGGGGTGTGTGTGTGTGTGTGTGTGTGTACATTGAGATGGGTTGCCACACTGTTTAGGGTCTTGTCTCACCTTGCACGCACTGTTGTCCTACTGCAACACTAAACAGTAGAACAAATCGGTTGGTAAAAATAACTTAATAAATACATTTATTTTGTCACACCATTTTTTTTAAATCTCAAAGTATTTTATATGTATTTATTTGTTTGTTTGTTAATTGGTTTATTTCTTTAATTAGTTATGAAATATTCACTGCATAACTAGGTTTGGCTTTAAATTCATTCATTATCAGCTGAATGATACAACAAATATAACCTAAAGTTTGATTACAACAAGGATAAACCAATGGGAGCTCAAAAACTACCTTAGTTGCCACTCAGGTGGCACAGCGGTAAAATGCGCTAGCACACCAGAGCTGGGATTTCGAATACATCGTATCAAATCTCAGCTCTGCCATCCGGCTGGGCTGGGCGGCTATATGGACAATGTTTGGCTGTTGTTCATACAGGTAGGGAGACGGATAGAGACCTCATAACTGATGCAGTTACGACCTCTGCTGGCTGATTGATGGTGTCTGCACAAGGAATAATGAGGAATAATGCTGATCAGGGTGTGGCTCTCCGTGCACAAGGCTGATTCACACATAAAAAAACACGTGAAAAGATGCAGTAGGCTACTGCTCACGTGTCGGAGGGGACGTGTGTCAGTTCGCTCTCTTTAATCGGGATGGGGGTCAGCACCAGTAGAGAGGAAGCATAACGCAATTGGGTAAAAATTGGACGTGCTAAAGATTGGGAGAAAATGTGTTAAAATGCGTTAATAATTATTTATTAAAAGCTGACTGATATTTGCGAAAACCTAAAGTTGGATTACAAAAAGAATACACCAGTGGCAGCTCAAAAATAACATTTTTCTCAGTTGTGATGTGTTATATAAACTTTACAGAGAGATTTAAGGGTTCAAGGTGTGTTACAACCATGATAAAAACTAAGGAGCTGCCACAAAAAGCTGAGAGAGAAGATCACGTCATTGCAGCGAAAGGGGAATGACTGTAAGAAGTGTAAGAGGTTTAGAGACACCATTGGGAGTATTGTCCAAAAGTTCTAAATGTGTCACACAGGAGCGAACCTGCCTGACCATGAGAGAAAGCCCAAAATGTTATCCAGAGGCCTTCTGAAGTAATAACATCAGGACAATGAAGAAAAAAAAACCCTTACAGGCTGACACGAGGAAGTCTCGTACACATATGTCAGTGGCAGACTTCCAGCAGTGCCATCAGCTCATCTACTGTTCAGAGAAGTCTGGCCAGAAGTGGTTTTCATGGGAGAATTGCAGCCAAAAAGCTATACCCACGACACGGAAACAAGGCCAAGCTACTCAACTATGCACAAAAACATAGTAACTGGGCTGTGGAAAAATGGCAGCAGGTGCTCTGAAGTGATACAAAAGGCAGCTTGTTCGCCACAGGGCTGGAGAGTGATATAATAATAAATGTCTGCAGGTACAAGAAAGCATGGTGGAGGCTCCTTGCGAGTTTGTGGCTGCATTTCAGCAAACAGAGTTGGGGATTTGGTCAGGATTAATTGTGTCCTCAATGCTGAGAAATACAGGCAGATAATTCATGCAATACCATCAGAGAGGCATCTGATTGGCTCCAAATTTATTCTGCAGCAGGACAACAACCCCAAACATACAGCCAACTTAAATCATTAAGAACTAGAAGTCCTGCCGCTCAGGTGGTGCAGCTGTAAAAACACACGCTGGAACCAGAGCTGGATCTCGAATACATCGTATCAAATCTCAGCTCTGCCTGCTGGCTAAGGCTGAGCTGACACATGAACAACAATTGGCCTGTTGTTCAGATGGGCGGTACTAAGCCGGATGGGGTCTCTCTCTCTCTCATGACTGGTGCAATTACGACCTCTGCTGGCTGATTGATGGTGCCTGCACAGAGATGAGAAAAGAGTGCTCTCAGGGTGTGTGTCTCCGTACACAATGCTGAGCTGTACTGCACTCGTCAAAGTGTAGGTGATAAGATGCATACGGCATTCTGTCCACGTGTCGGAGGGGGCGTGGGTTAGCTTCGTTCTCCTCAATCAGAGCAGGGATCGGCATCGGTGGAGAGGAAGCATGATGCAATCGGGCAATTGGACGCACTAAAAACAAAGGGAGAAAAGGGGGAGAGAAGGCATAAACAAAATATATATATATATATATATATATATATATATATATATATATATACAGTGTATCACAAAAGTGAGTACACCCCTCACATTTCTGCAGATATTTAAGTATATCTTTTCATGGGACAACACTGACAAAATGACACTTTGACACAATGAAAAGTAGTCTGTGTGCAGCTTATATAACAGTGTAAATTTATTCTTCCCTCAAAATAACTCAATATACAGCCATTAATGTCTAAACCACCGGCAACAAAAGTGAGTACACCCCTTAGTGAAAGTTCCTGAAGTGTCAATATTTTGTGTGGCCACCATTATTTCCCAGAACTGCCTTAACTCTCCTGGGCATGGAGTTTACCAGAGCTTCACAGGTTGCCACTGGAATGCTTTTCCACTCCTCCATGACGACATCACGGAGCTGGCGGATATTCGAGACTTTACGCTCCTCCACCTTCCGCTTGAGGATGCCCCAAAGATGTTCTATTGGGTTTAGGTCTGGAGACATGCTTGGCTAGTCTATCACCTTTACCCTCAGCCTCTTCAATAAAGCAGTGGTCATCTTAGAGGTGTGTTTGGGGTCATTATCATGCTGGAACACTGCCCTGCGACCCAGTTTCTGGAGGGAGGGGATCATGCTCTGCTTCAGTATTTCACAGTACATATTGGAGTTCATGTGTCCCTCAATGAAATGTAACTCCCCAACACCTGCTGCACTCATGCAGCCCCAGACCATGGCATTCCCACCACCATGCTTGACTGTAGGCATGACACACTTATCTTTGTACTCCTCACCTGATTGCCGCCACACATGCTTGAGACCATCTGAACCAAACAAATTAATCTTGGTCTCATCAGACCATAGGACATGGTTCCAGTAATCCATGTCCTTTGTTGACATGTCTTCAGCAAACTGTTTGCGGGCTTTCTTGTGTAGAGACTTCAGAAGAGGCTTCCTTCTGGGGTGACAGCCATGCAGACCAATTTGATGTAGTGTGCGGCGTATGGTCTGAGCACTGACAGGCTGACCCCCCACCTTTTCAATCTCTGCAGCAATGCTGACAGCACTCCTGCGCCTATCTTTCAAAGACAGCAGTTGGATGTGACGCTGAGCACGTGCACTCAGCTTCTTTGGATGCCAACGCGAGGTCTGTTCTGAGTGGACCCTGCTCTTTTAAAACGCTGGATGATCTTGGCCACTGTGCTGCAGCTCAGTTTCAGGGTGTTGGCAATCTTCTTGTAGCCTTGTCCATCTTCATGTAGCGCAACAATTCGTCTTTTAAGATCCTCAGAGAGTTCTTTGCCATAAGGTGCCATGTTGGAACTTTCAGTGACCAGTATGAGAGAGTGTGAGAGCTGTACTACTAAATTGAACACACCTGCTCCCTATGCACACCTGAGACCTAGTAACACTAACGAGTCACATGACATTTTGGAGGGAAAATGACAAGCAGTGCTCAATTTGGACATTTAGGGGTGTAGTCTCTTAGGGGTGTACTCACTTTTGTTGCCGGTGGTTTAGACATTAATGGCTGTATATTGAGTTATTTTGAGGGAAGAATAAATTTACACTGTTATATAAGCTGCACACAGACTACTTTTCATTGTGTCAAAGTGTCATTTTGTCAGTGTTGTCCCATGAAAAGATATACTTAAATATCTGCAGAAATGTGAGGGGTGTACTCACTTTTGTGATACACTGTATATATATAAAAGAACTGGAAGTCCTGGAAGTGATGATATTGCCCCCACAGAGCCCTGATCTCAGCATCATCAAGTCTTTCTGGGATCACATAAATGGACAGAAGGATTTGAGCAAGGCTACATCCACAGAAGATCTGTGGTTAGCTCTCCCAGATGTTTGGAACCACCTTCCTGCCAAGTCACTGTGTGCAAGTATACCTAGAAGAATTGATGCTGTTTTGAAGGCAAAGGTTGGTCACACCAAATATTGATTGGATTGAGATTAATCAATTGTTTATTCCCATTGCATTTTACTAATTTGTCTTGCGAGGTGGGTATATTGCGAGGTGGGTATATTGCTGCTCATGCCTCCTCCGACCCACGCACAGCCCTTAGCGGAACCCTTTTTCACCTATGCACTCTGCACAGGTGCCTCTCTATCTGCCAATCAGGGTCCTTACACAGCGTTTGAAGACCCCACCCACATAGTCCGGTCATCCCCACCCTAGCAGAACCGTGTCTGCTGCAGGCACTGCCAATTTTGCCTGCTAGATGGCGCCCAGCTTACCGGTGGCAACAGCAAGTTTCAAACCAAGAAGTTCAGAATATCAGCGCTGGTGTGCTAGCAGAATATCCTGCTGCACCACCTGGGTGCCTGTGAAAAAGTGCCTTTTTTCTTTTTTTTTTTATGATTTTCCAAAAGTCACTTGTATGCTTGAAATTCTGCAACTGGTTGTGTAGTGTGCAGTACCAGAGGAGCATATAGCATATAGCTAAGTTATGCTTTGTGTTAATAATAATAATAATAATAACAATATTAGTAATAACAGACTTGAGCGTGACAATATTCACCTGCTGCCAATTGTCTAAATATTGTAGTACTCATCCTACATTCCGTGCACTTTATTATTATTATTTTTAAATATTTCACAAGCTGCTAGCTTACATTATCTGTATATTACTGTATTTTGGCATTGGTATGTTACCATATATTGTGTACCTCTGCTTATATGTACATACATACATTGGTCACTGAATACTGTACATACATACATGCACACGTCTATATACTGTCTATACATTGCCTGTATATAGTCTTATAGTTTGTATACTTTTGTGTTTAATGTTTAATTTTCTTGTGCATTGTCTGCAACTTGTACAGTAGACCCTTGAGTTACGAACGGTTTACCATACGAACATTTTGGGTTATGAACAATCTTTTTCAACTTAACGTACGAACAAATTATGAACCGAAATTCGCGAAACACGTGACGTCACGAACAAGTTAACTCTGACCATCTCTCTCTATATATACTGTATATACAGTGAGCGGAGAGCGGACAGTGTTTTTTCGGTATTTTCTTTATATTTTGTAAAATTCAATATTAAAATGTCCTCAAAGAGTGTGCACAGAAAGCGTAGTGGTGAGAAAATTAAAATATCTATTATTATTTCTTGTTGTATAATTACTCCTGCCAGTAGCTGTCACTGTGTATCAGACAGCGGGGGCAGTAAGTGAGAGAGAAGAAGGAAATTGCAAAGTAAAGTAGTCTTTCTTTTGTGCAGTTACACCTACGAAATACAATACTATTGAAATAAAGAAGGAAATAATAGAGAAATATGAGAGTTGTTTCTGGTAAATACTTTTTATTAAAAAAAAAAGAAGGAAATTTATTATGGTGTATAGTACAGCACACGTACTGTACTGAAATGTGATGTGTGTTTTTTATTTACAGTACAGTACTACTGTGTATTGTTGTTTATTATTGTTTATTACAGTAATGTATATTCTATAATTTAAGATTTAAGGGAAAATATACTTGTATTTTTAACAAAAAAGACTATTAAAGACATTAGAAAGGTTATGTAAGGGGGGGGGGTTTGCAAGGTCTGGCATGGATTAATTCTATTTACATTATTTCTTATGGGAAAAATAGGTTTAACTAACGAACATTTTGACTTAAGAACAGCCCTTCGGAACCAATTAAATTCGTAAGTCAATGGTCTACTGTACATTGCTTGTATACTGTATTTATACTAGAGAGGCACCATCAGTCAGAACCAAATTCCTTGTGTGTATCCACATACTTGGCCAATAAATCTGATTCTGATAATAATAATAATAATAATAATACATTTCATATAACTAACTGAAATAGCTTACATATAGATGCATACAGAGACACGCAGAGCATAAACGTGGACAATAAATTGAGATAACCATAAAAGCAAAAGGACAGAGGAGAAAAGACCCAGCCATTAAACCAGCATAGCAAAACATGGGATGATTATAGGAGTTGGGAAATAAATAAAATACACTGTATTGTATGTCAAGCACAAATTAGCCTGGGAGAACAAAAAGGTGTGTGTGTTTTGGCCAAGGAGACAAAATATCACAGATGAGGTGCAATTTAGGAAAGACACAATCACTAAGGCTGTGAAGGCAGGATAAATACATTTTAATCAGACCAGCAGATGACCTAGGGGTTGCATAGTATCATATAGGCTTTAAATTCTTAAAATCATATCTAGGTCTGTCTTTTTAATAGCATCTTGATCCATAGACCTAAATACAAAGTTAGTATTATTAAACAATGTATTGTTATGATTATTTATTTCCTTTGGTTTTCGCAGTTACTGACATAGCAGCACAATGCATAAATCATGCAGATACATGTCAGAAACTTCAGTTAGTCTTCACATCAAAGTGATGTGAACACACCTGTGTGTTGAACTAGGTCAAAAAGGATTGAGACAGGGAGGCTACACTAACTCAAATAACCACTGGTAAGCATGGTGTACATCTCACCAACAAACCTTGAGGTGGATGGGCTTCGACACAAAGTCAATCAGGTTCAAATCCCATCAAACAAGAACAGTTGACACATAATTACCCAAAATAAAATGCTGAAGATTAAAAAAGGGTCCACCCAGGGTTAGTGTGATGTTTTAAGTCTAATATACATCGATCAGCCATAACATTAAAACCACCTCCTTGTTTCTACACACACTGTCCATTTTATCAGCTCCACTTACCATATAGAAGCACTTTGTAGTTCTACAATTACGGACTGTAGTCCATCTGTTTCTGTGCATGCTTTGTTAGCCCCCTTTCACCACAGAGTAGGTATTATTTGGGTGGTGGGTCATTCTCAGCACTGCAGTGACACTGACATGGTGGTGGTTTGTTAGTGTGTTGTGCTGGTATGAGCGGATAAGACACAGGAGTGCTGGAGTTTTTAAACACCTCAATGTCACTGCTGGACTGGAATAGTCCACCAACCAAAAATATCCAGCCAACGGCACTCCATGGGCAGCGTCCTGTGACCACTGATGAAGGTCTAGAAGATGACCAACTCAAACAATCGTCTCTGACTTCACATCTACAAGGTAGACCAACTAGGTAGGAGTGTCTAACAGAGTGGACAGTGAGTGGACACGGTATTTAAAAACTCCATCAGCGCTGCTGTGTCTGATCCAC
This sequence comes from Trichomycterus rosablanca, assembly GCF_030014385.1. Classification (NCBI taxonomy): domain Eukaryota; kingdom Metazoa; phylum Chordata; class Actinopteri; order Siluriformes; family Trichomycteridae; genus Trichomycterus; species Trichomycterus rosablanca. The sequence continues at coordinate 16,795,978 of NC_085997.1, read as the reverse complement.
TCATACCAGCACAACACACACTAACACACTACCACCATGTCATTGCCACTGCAGTGCTGAGAATGATCCACCATCTAAATAATACCTGCTCTGTGGTGGTCCTGACCATTGAAGAACAGTGTAAAAGCAGGTTAAAATGATATGTTGAGAATCAGATGGACTGCAGTCAGTAATTGTAAAGCTACAAAGTGCTTCTATATGGTAAGTGGAGCTGATAAAATGGACAGTGAGTGTAGAAACAAGGAGGTGGTTTTAATGTTATGGCTGATCAGTGTATCATTTCTGTACAAACCACTGTGTGTGCTTCTTTAAAATGCTAGTACGTTGATTGGTAACTCTTAATACCCCCAGGTGTGATTGAATTATTGAGGAAGATTACATTTTCCATTTGATAAACTTCAGATTAGTTATTAATTATATTGCCATGTTGTTCAAACAAGCAGTAGACACAAGTTCAATGTGGTTTGTGTGTATGTATAATCTCGTTTAATAATTTGTGAGCTGTTGCTGCTGTTTCCTTCATTTACTCCCAGTGTGAGTCAGAGGGCCAGTGGTTTCCGTAAAAGCAGTTCAAGGCAATTAAGATGAGATTTTAAAAGCCTCTGAAGCTTTTACCAAAGCAGACCGTGACCAGTGCTGACTCATTTTCCAGTTAGCAGGGTGTAAAATGCCAAGTGGGCACCATACACAACACATAGCTAACCCTGTGAATGTGAAATATAGAAGTTGGGTTTTTTTTTTTTTTTTTGCTCTTAAATGTTCCTTAGTCATTCTGCTACACTAATGTATTTTATCACATGTCTATTATAGTTATCACTAGTGCTGAATAAATGGTTTTAGCTATTGTGTGAGGCTGGTTGGCATCATTCAAACTCTGTAAATATTGAGTCTTTGCATGAACTTGATGTATTAGTACAACTAGGGCTGGGCGATATATCGATATTTTAAAAATATCGATATATTTTCATACGCGATATAAGATAAGACAATATCGCATATATCGATATAAATGTTGCGTTCCAGTTAGATCCGACAGTTCGTCTTTCTCTTCTCCCAGTTTGTCTCTGCACATGTTCACCTGCCCCGCCTCTCTCCCTCACTGCCCCGCCCCTCTCCCTCACTGCCCCGCCCCTCTCCCTCACTGAACACAACTCGCCCCTCCCCACCGCTTCACCAGTAATTCCTGCAGGCAGCGACAGCATGGAGACGGATAAAGACATGACAGAAGCTATCGAGGAGGAGCTGCTTACTAAAAATAAAAATAATGACTATTTTTGGAATTATTTGGAGATGGTTCGAATTCAAAGTGTCAGATGAGCAGCAGAATAATGTATTCTGTAGAGAACGCTGAAAACAAGTCCAGACAAAAGGTTCCAGCTCCGTGTACCTTCATTCGTTTTTCACTTCAAATCCCAAAGTTAAAAAACAAGAAAACGAGTCGTTATTCGTTTCAAAAACCAATACAAGCGCATGCACGCGCTGACATGCACGTATTTACTTCATATATAAACAGTATAAATCATGCAAGTGTTGAGAAAGTAATAATAACGTAGCGGTGCGTCTCCTGTTCTAACTTGTGTTTGTATATGTGATGTGCATATATTTGCTCTATCTGTAAAAATCAAACATTATGGGAGTGATTTCTGTACTGGATGTTGTACGTGGTCGTGTTAGTTTATACTGGACGATCGCCCGACGTCCGACACGTCATTTATTTATTTATCTTCTATTATAGTATTTCTTGTTGTCGGCCAATAAACAACCAAACATTATTAAATTGCATGAACTAACTCTGCAGTAAACAAGGAGCAAACAGCAATTAAACAGCAAATAAAGCTGTTAAATAATAATAAAGTGCATGAAGCATAACGCTGATTAAAATGCATTAAATGTTGTAATAGTTACACAGTAACATGAACGATTAGTTCTGCCTGTATTACAGAACTGAGTTCTATACAGTAATGTAAATGTTAATGTTGTGGCGACATATACATAAAATAATGTATAAAGTCCAAACATGTGGGGGTGGGGGGTTAAAGAGGGGTTTACTTTAACGGGGTTTTACTTTTAATGTCGCACAAGCTCAGCCGGAAACCGTGTCATTCCAACATCTTCCCTACACACTCGCTCCCTGTGCCCTATAGTACACTTAACATTCTTAAAGGACCAGACAATATATTTGTGATTCACATTACACAACAGGAGATGCCTTAGAAAACTACTTTTTTTTTTTCTTAAGGAACAATAATTCTTGTGTGAAGCTTCCCCAGCATAAATATTAATAAAAGTACCTGTAAAAAAATTTGAAAATGTAGCTTTGTCTCAGAAGTGTCTTTTTGTTATTACCTTATGGGATAAAAAAAATATCGAGATATATATCGTATATCGCCATTCAGAAAAAAATATCGAGATATAATTTTTGATCCATATCGCCCAGCCCTAAGTACAACCATTAAGTTTTCACTCTGGTCAGTGTTGACCCATCTTTTTTTTTTTAAGCAGTTTGCCCTGGCATGCTGGATATCAGCTTCTGGACCAAATCCTGACTGATGGTAACCCATTCTTGCCTAATTAGTGCTTGGAGCTTATCACAATTTCTGTGTTTATGTTTGTCCATCTGCTTTTTGAGTATTGACCAGGTTCTCAATAGAGTTTTTCTTTGGCCATGGACCCAAAATTTAAAGAGCCACTTAGTTATCATGTTTGCCTTGTGACATAGTGCTCTATCATGCTGGAAAAAGCATTGATCATCACCATATTGCTCATGGATCAGTGGGAGAAGTTGCTATTGGAGGATATTTTGATACCCTTCTTTATTAATGGCAGTGGTCTTAGTAAAATGGTGAGTGAGCCCACTCCCTTCGATGAGAAGCAACCCCACACTTGAATGGTCTAAGAATGCTTTACGGTTAGCTTGACACAGGACTCATGGTAGCGCTCACCTTTTCCTCTCAAAGGCGTCATCAGAGAAAACAACTTTACCCCAGTCCTCTGCAGTCCAATCCCTGTACTTCCTGCAGAATGTCAGTCAATCCTTGGTGTTCTTCTTGAAGAGAAGTGGCTTCTTCAAGAAGCTGCCCTTCTTGACACCAGGCCATCCTCCAAAAGCCTTCACCTCACTGTGCGTGCAATTGCACTCACACCTGCCTTCTGCCATTCCTGAGCAAGCTCTGCACTGGTGGTGACCCAGTACCGTAGCTGAATCCTCCTTGGGAGGCGGTCCTGGCACTTGCTGGACTTTCCTGGGTGCCCTAAAACCTTCTCTCCTTAAAGTTCTTGATAATCTGATAAATGGTTGATTTAAGTACAATCTTACAAGCAGCAATGTTCTTGCCTGTGAAGCCCTTTTGATGCAAAGCTATGATGACTGCACACGTTTCCTTGGAGGTAACCATGGTTAACAGAAGAGGACAATGTTTAAAGCAATTAAAAAAGTACCCCCTTTTAAAGCAAGTCTTCTCTTCTAATTTAATAAGCATGACGGAGTGATCAGCTGCCTTGTCACTCTTAACACTTTCTTCTAAGCTTACGAAGATCACTGAAATGATGTGGAAATGTGGTTTTTGTGATTAAGTTAATTTTCATGGCAAGGAATGACTTTATAGCAATTTAGAGTTAATGCAGATTGCCGCCATAGAAACGGAAGCAGCAAACTTTGTGAAAAGCAAAATTGGTGTCGATCTCAAAACGTCTTTAACTTTTACTTTAATTTCTGTACCTTTTAAATGCTTTTGTTGTTTTTACCTAGAATCTTTAGACAAGACTAGTCTCTAGACAAGTTTATGCCAAGTTCACACTACACGAATTTCCAAGTTGTCAGGTCGCTGTACAGTTCACACTACACAACTGGATCGCTTGTAATCGGGAGTCTTTCTAGTCAGTGTGTATTTCACACTACACGACTGATCGCCGATAGGGGATTACACACTACACGACTGATCACCGATAGGGGATTACACACTACACGATCACCAACTGGAATCGCAGGCGAGCTTCTCTGGTCTCCCAAACTACGTTTTGTCATGAAAATACACGCGAGAAGTGACGAAAGGTGTTATGTTTTGTAGAGAATGATAAGGTCAGAAATACTGTAAAACTTGTGTGTGTGCTGATGTATTCTGATATAAACTATATTATGCCCCTGTCCCATCTTTTTACAACGCCTCCCCTGTGTTTCCCCTCACACCGTATCTTGCTCCCATCCCCATCTCGTGAAAAAAAACCAGAAGGGCTTTTCCTAAATCTGTTGCTTTTGCATGATTAATGTCTAGCCAGACTGTATCCAAACATTCACCAAAGTTCCTCCCAAGCCTTCGCAACTAGGGACAAGTAAAAAAAATTCAAAGGTTAAAAAGATAGTATGGCTATAGGCACATATCCTTTTTTATTTCTATTGTGAAAATGAAAGCAAATATTGGTAGGCATTTCAACCCCTCTTCGGGATCACTGTTCTCTTCCCTGTTTTTAAATCTGCCATTGTAATTAGGAAGCACAGTGCTGTTCGTTGAGCTGCCTGAATGTTTAGAGAAAGATAAAAGGCATCTGAGACTGGCCAACAAACTGCACTTGGCTCTATCTAGCTTGAAATAATTGGGAGTCTTAAATCAAAACAAGATCTGGCATCAGAGATTTTGGAACAGCCCCCTTCTGTATCTCCCAAGCAGCATGTTTGGAAGTTAAAATAATGGATTTAAGGCTATGTTTCTGCCTTGCTTTTTAATGAACTTCATTCAGCATTTGTGTACTGTTTCAAATAAGAAGCTTTTTGAGCCAGACAGAGCATAAGGAGCATATTGGCCAGCTCACTAAAAAATCAGCAATCACAATGAAAAGTGTTTTCATTTGGTATAAACAAGAAGTAATCATTTATTTTTGGACTGTGCTGATTAATAAACTAAACCTTAGGGCTCAAAACAACAGAATATGTTTCACTCCCTTTAGATTGAACATAAGACACTCTTGCTAAACTTTCAGTCTAGTGCTGATGATTTAATTATACTCTCAAAAAAAGCAGAACTAGAGAAGCAAAAGCTCATGAATAAAATATAATAACCTTAGCAGGCAAAGGTGATATGGTATATAATATGGTCTTCATTTTGATACAAATGAAGCTATAAGAAAAGTAATAAGCAATAACCTTGCCACTGACCCTAACTTAACTACATATAACCTTAAAAATAATTAAGTCATAAGAATTGACAAATTAATGCACTGTAGGGTTCTCAGTAACCTTACTCAGGCTGAGGATTACAGGCTAAAACAGCACTGTGGCCTAGCACTTTGCTCTGCTTTTGGCCACCTCAACAAACAAGTACATAAATTATTGACTGAGATGCTGTGCAAAAAAGAGGTCCACAAAGAAATGCTTCAAGTTCAGTGTAAAGGAACTTAGATGTCTACATACTTTTGGCGATGTATTGTACATAGTAATATACTGTACATAAATACAACGATCTGGCATAACGCTTTTGCTGCCAAAACAGCTCTGACCCGATGAGTCATGAACTCCACTAGACGCCTGAAGGTGTGCTGTGGTATCTGGCACCAAGATGTTAGCAGCAACTCCTGTAAGTTGTGAGGTGGGGCCTCCATGGATCGGACTTGTTTGTCAAGCACATCCCACAGAGGCCAAGTCAACACCTCAAACTCATTGTTGTGCTCCTCAAACCATTCCTGAACCATGTGTTTGCTTTGTGTCAGGGCGCATTATCCTGCTGAAAGAGGCCACAGCCATCAGGAAATACCGTTGCTCAAAGCATCACACTACCTTCGCCAGCTTGCCCTCTTCCCATAGTGCATCCTGGTGCCATGTGTTCCCCAGGTAAGCGACTCACACGCACCCGGCCATCCACGTTATGTAAAAGAAAACGTGCACATTATTGTTGGAGCTTTCGGCGTTGGACAGGGGTCAGCATGGGCACCCTGGCTGGTCTGCGGCTATGCTGCCCCATACGCAACAAACTGCGATGCACTGTGTATTCTGACACCTTTCTATCAGAACAAGCATTAACTTCTTCAGCGATTTGAGCTACAGTATCTCGTCTGATGGATCAGACCACACAGGCCAGCCTTCGCTCCCCATGTGCATCAATGCCTGTTCCTTCCTTTTGATAGATACTGACCACTGCAGACCAGGAACACTCCATAAGAGCTGCAGTTTTGGAGATGCTTTGACCCAGTTGTCTAGCCATCACAATTTGGCTCTTGTCAAACTCCCATTGTTCCTGCTTCTAACACATCAACTTTAAGGATAAAATGTTCACTTGCTGCCTAATATATCCCACCCACTAACAGGTGCCGTGATAAAGAGATTATTAGTGTTATTCACTTCACCTGTCAGTGGTCATAATGTTATGTCTGGTCTGTGTACACGCAATACTGGCTAAGTATGGCAGTATATATTATGGCATTTTGAGCACAGTCAGCAACTGATATTGACACATCCCTTTATCCTCTTTTAATTAGTCCACAGTGGCTTGGCTTTGCCGTGTCATCGCCTAATTACTACAGCCTGCATCTTGTTCAGGGACTTATCAAGACTTACTTGTATACAACAGTTTTAGATGCTGCTGATCACAAAATTTGGCTACCTCTTAGAGATTCATAGGATATAGGACCTGTTTCCACCTTCACCTTCATTTCGAAGCTATAAAGGTAGAGTAGCTAAGAATGTTTTGAAGATTTGTCTTGCTTGTAAGAGGTACAAAAGAGTAAACCAACAGTTTAGCATCCAATATAAACAAATTGATGCCATCCTGCTTGTCACTCTATATATGTTTGAAACATAATAGGGAAAAAGCATGCCTAATTCTGGCACTTCTATAAAAATAAACTGCTAAATTTGGGCTATATTTTATCCAAGTCTGGTTTTATATTCTAAGTGGGAGACATTCTCCTTGAAATAGCACTTAATTCTGCATTTGAAGGCATTGCCGCGAATATCCAATTTTTGTCTTGTCCATATCTTAGGTCATATCACTTATTTAGCTGTCACCATTGTAAGCCCAGCAGGTGTTTTATATTAAATTGTTCTGGCTATGTATTGCAAGCAATAAATGCACAATTACACAGGAATAGGGCATAGTTCTGGGAAGGTGTGTTTGTGGCAGATAAATGCCACAGCAGGCTCTTGTGCCTGCCAGCATATTGAGCAAAACTGCAGTACAATTTAGTTTTCACAGCGAAGATGTAGGCCACTTTGATCTGAGTGCTACTCCACAGAATTATCTACATTTCTAGTCACCCAGCCAACTCAAAATGTTTCCTGACTTTACAGAAACCCTTAGTGTGAAGGTAGCTGCATTTGTTATTGTAGCCATTAAGGCAACAGAACACAAGCTATTTTGATGAGGTGAAAGGAAAGAAATTATTTAGAGTTGGGGGGGATTGAGCGTGCCAGGAGGTGCTGGATTTAGGAGATACATGCTGGCATGTCTGCCTGTGTTTGTGTCTGAGCAAATGGCAGGTGTGAAAGTTTGCAGAAACATCATCTGCTGGCAAAACAATCACAGCATCAATGCTGCAACATTAGTTATGTTACCTCATGTTGAAAGTTAAACAGCATGGTCACTTGCTAATCAATCATTTATTTATTGTCATCATCAACATTGTCAACCAACATTTAGCAGTTTAGCAGCTCATCATGGCAGCAAAGATAGCACATAAAACAACACACCAAACGCCGGCCTGTGTATATGTCTCGGGGGGGGTTGGGCAGTGTGGTCCCGATAATTTTCTCTGCCGCCCTCACCACCCGTTGCAGGTCCTTCCTGTTCTCAGCGGTGCAGCTGTCAAACCACACTGTGCAGCAGTATGTCAGCATGGACTCAATGGTGGCCCTGTAGAAGTTAAGGCAGTTGAGCCTGCTTTAACTTCCAGAGGAAGTAAAGTCGTTGATGGGCCTTCCCCACCTGATAAGAGGTGTGGACGGACCAGGTGAGGTGGGCTGAGATGTGGACACCAAGGAACTTGAAGCTCTCCACCCTCTCAACCTCCTCTCCTTTTATGAAGAGGGTGAGGAGCACAGTTTTCTTGGCTTTCCTGAAATCCACAATCATTTCCTTGGTGTTGGTGATGTTAAGATCTAGGTTATTGTGTGAGCACCAGTTCATCAGGTGTTTGACCTCCTCCCTGTAGGCTGACTCGTTGTTATCCTTAATCAGTTCTACAATGGTGATGTCATCAGCAAACTTGATGATGGTGTCTGTGGGGTGGATGGGGGAGCAGTCAGAGAAGAGGAAGGGGCTGAGGACACAACCTTGTGGTGTCCATACACACAGTGAACTGCTTAAGCCCAGGTTGTTCAATCAATATAGTATTTACACTATTACATGAATTTTGAAAACAGTGAATCAGTACATACTAAATATACTTTAGAACCCTTCCAGCAATATGAAGTAGGCTAAAATATTTTATCAACCAGAACACCATGTTGCAATACAAATAAATTCAGAAAAAATGAGATATATTAAAATATTTAATTCTGAAAATTTTTTTTTTTTTTTATTATCTATTTTTTCCCACTTTTTCCCCCCAACTTTTATCCCCATTCTAATCATGTCCAATTACCCTGATTGTGTCCTCTATACTGATTCGACCCTTTTGCCGCTGACTGAGGATGCCACTCAACTGACTTGCGCCCCCTCCGGCACGCAATCAGTACAGCCTGCTTTTTTCACCTGCACGAGCCGAGTTCATACACCGAGAGACACTGCGCACGGAGGATCACACCCCCCTAAATGTTATTCCTCAGCCCTGTGCAGGCGCCGTCAGTCAACCAACAGGGGCCGACTCTACCTCTAAGCCCCTGAACAACAGCCAAACGTTGTTCATACTGCCGCCCAACCCAGTCGGAAAGGTAGAGCTGAGTTTCGATACGATGCATCTAGAAACCCAACTCTGGTGCGCTAGCGTACTTTACCGCTGCGCCACCTGAGCGGCGGTCCAAATGAAGTAACTTAAAATAGAAATCATAAACAAATTTAGCTAAATATTATTACTAATAAAGAGATACTGGCCAACAATGCTATATTAAAACAAAGCTGAAAAGCAAAAATCACTGCAATCAACAAAACATAAAGAAAACATAAACATAATTAAATATAGCATTTATAACATGTTCATGTCATTGGAATGATGATGGTGTCTTTGAGGCTAAAATAAGGGTCATATGTATCTATGTATCAGGTCAAATTATAGAAATTAACCACTTTATTTACTTTAGTATTGATCAAGACTTAACACTTCAGTACGTCTTAACTGCAAACTATTGACTACATGTCCTCTAACTGATCTAACTTTGTAGCACAGTAGATTCACGAGTTGCTCTAGTAAGGCCCATCTTACCTCTGATTACACTCACTGCTTTGCAGGTCCTGTTACGTTAAACCACTAATCATGGAAGAGCTCTGATTGCACTAGCAGTTCAGCTCGAGTGCATATCACAAAGCCTCCAATCTAATCAGTCTTCAATTCAGTCAGACGATTCACTCGTCTGGCTCGTCAGACTTGACCTCACAGAACAGCTATCTGCTAAGAGTTCTACTAAGCCAAGCATGTGTTTGTAAGAACACCTGAAGCTTTTGCCTGCAAGCTAGATTTAGAAGACCCTCTATATTGATACAGATCTACTCATTCATTTTGGTCACAGAGATCTAGGAATCTGTATATTGTTAATACTCTTGAACCTTTACTAAAATGGTAAAAATACAAGTATTTCCAATGTTTTACTGACCAACTTAATTGTATTTTATGAATATAAACAAATATAACATTTAATACCTGCGACAAACAAAGCAGGGACAGAATTGTGAAAAGGAGTGTCTAATAGAGTGGACAGTGAGTGGACATGGTATTTAAAAACTCCAACAGCGCTGCTGTTTATGGTCCACTCATACCAGCACAACACACACTAACACACCACCACCATGTCATTGTCACCGCAGTGCTGAGAATGATCCACCACCTAATTAATACCTGTTCTGTGGTGGTCCTGTGGGGGTCCTGACCATTAAAGAACAGGGTGAAAGCGGGCTAAGAAAGTATGTAGAGAAACAGATGGACTACAGTCAGTAATTGTAGAACTACAAAGTGCTTCTATATGGTAAGTGGAGCTGATCAAATGGACAGTGAGTGTAGAAACAATGAGGTGGTTTTAATGTTATGGCTGAAAGCTCAATTCACATTATCTGAAAGACTGTGGGGAAAGTGAGGACATTGTTCTTTCTCAGATGAGTCCACATTTGGACTTCCACTTGTTTTGGGGAAAATATCACCGAGTTCTCTGTGCCAAGAACAAAAAGGACCATACAGACCATTAGCAGCACAAGGAGCATAAGCTGACGTGTCATGGTATGCGTGCACATCAGTGCCCCTAACATGGGTAAATTGCATGTGTGTGAAGCTACCATTAATGCAGAGACATACAGTATATTGGAATTTTAGAGAGACCTATGCTGCCAGCAAGATGATGCCTTTTCTTCAGTGATCTATAGTTATTTTAGCAAAACAGTGCCAGATTTAATTCTGTTTGCACTACAACAGCATAACATTGTAGACACAAAAGCCCCAATTTTTAAAATTGAATTATTGATGGGACCATCAAGGACTCTCAGAGATTTGCCACAAAGCCACTCCAGGTTTTTGTTTTTCATTGTTCTGTTAAAAGGAGTTTAACTGTCGCCCCAGTCTTTTTGCATTGCTCTGAACGATGTTTTTGTATTTGGCTGCATTCCTCCACCCCTTAGATCTTACCAGTCTCCCTGTTGTTGCTGCTGAGAAGCACCCCTATAGCATGATGCTGCCACCACTACAATTTACAGTAGGGATGATATTAGTCATGTGATATGTGGTACCTGATTTTCTATATAGTGCTTAATGTTCTGCCCAAAGAGTTCAGTGTTTGTCTCAACAGACCAGAAAATCCTTCTTCTCATTCCCAGAGTACTTTACATGCTGTTTAACAAACTAAAACTCAGTAGTGGCTTCCAAGAGCCCTTTTCCATAAAGGCCTGATGTATGGATTTTTTTAGGCTTTTTTAGAGTGATTGTTTTTTCTTACCTCCCTAATCAAGTCTGGATCAAGTCCTAACTTGCCTGGATGCCCACTATGGCTGGACGGCCAAATCTAAAAAAGCTTAAGGTTGTGCCAAATTTGTTTTTTTGGTCCTGACAATACATTGTAATGTGTGGGCCATTATTTAATAGAATGTGTGAGTGTGTTGCCTGTCTGGAGTGTATTTTTACCTTGCATTAAATGAATGTAGGATCAGTAAAAATACAAAATGAAGAAAAAGATCAAGGTGTATTTTATGAACTTTCTGTATAAACTTTCATTAAAGGTTAGTACAACCCCAAATCTGAAAAAGTTGGGACAGTATGGAAAATGCAAATACAATAAAAATGCAGAGTTTCTTACATTTACTTTGACTTTTATTTGATTGCAGACAGCATTTCAGGCCTGCAACACATTCCAAAAAAAGTTGGGATGGGGGCAATTTAGGGAAAGTAATGAGGTGAAAAAATAAATAATGATGTGATTCCAAACAGGTGATGTAAACAGGTGATTATAATCATGGTTGGGTACAAAAGCAGCATCCAGGAAAGGAGTCTTTAAAGAGCAAAGATGATCAGAGGATTTCCAGTTTGTCAACAAATGCATGAGAAAATGATTGAAATTATTAAAAACAATGTACCTCAAAGAAAGATTGGAAGGGATTTGCATAATTCTCCCTCTACAATGCATAATATCATTAAACGATTCAAGGAATCGGGAGGAATTTCAGTGCGTAAAGGCCAAAGGCGCAAGCTTAAGCTGAACACCCGTGATCTTCAATCCCTCAAACGACACTGCATCAAGAACCGCCACTCAACAATAGCTGATATAACCACATGGGCAAGGGATAACTTTGGCAAATCTTTGTCAAGCACTACAGTATGGAGTTACGTGCACAAATGCCACTTAAAACTTTACTGTGCAAAGAAGAAACCTTATGTTAACCATGTCCAGAAGCGGCGTCGACTTCTCTGGGCTCGGAGGCATCTAGGATGGACCATCAGACAGTGGAAATGTGTATTGTGGTCAGATACATCAGCAATCCAGGGAAAAATAGACACCATGTGCTCTGGACCAAGGACAAAAAAGACCATCCAGACTGTTATCAGCAACAAGTCCAAAAGCCAGGGTCTGTCATGGTATGAGGCTGTGTCAGTGCCCTTGGCAAAGGTAAATTTACACTTCTGTGATGACTGCATTAATGCAGAAAAGTACATTGAGATCTTAGAGCAACATGTGCTGCCTTTAAGACGTCATCTTTTCCAGGGACATTAATGCATTTTTTAACAAGACAATGCAAAACCACATGCTGCACACATTACAAAGGCATGGCTGCGGAAGAAGAGGGTACGGGTACTGGACTGGCCTGCCTGCAGTCCTGACCTGTCCCCAATAGAGAATGTGTGGAGAATTTTAAAATGAAAAATGTGAGAACGACGACCCCGTACTGTTGCACATCTTAAGAATATCTCAGGTTCAAACTGTCTGCAATGAAATAAAAGTCAAAGTAAATGTAAGAAACTGTGTGTTTTTTTATTATTTGCATTTTCCATGTTTTCCCAACTTTTTTTGGGTTGTATATCCATACTTAGGATGACTCCTCGTGTCTTACTTAATAAGACCCCTTCTGTCATGATGGCTTTGAAAATACATTTAAAGTTGTAAGAATGTATCAAAGTAAAAGTAGTTTCAGTACTCTACCTGCTCTCCCTCTTCAGGCTGAATCTTGTATGTTTTCCATTATCCTTAATTTTTTGTGTATTATAACAGCAATATTTTCATCTTATGATTGCCTGTGTCTTGTGTCTCTTGAGCACTTCAGAAGAGAAATTCAATTTCTGTGCCACATGAAAGCTTCTACAATAATCCAATCCAATTCTGACTCATCCGTTTTAGGCAAGCATACTGACACTGAAGCTACACTGGTGAAATATTTCCTCTTCTAAGCTGCAGGTTTAGAGAGCCTTTAAACCCGGTTAGCACCATTCCAAAGTGATTTCCATCAGCCGAACAGGGATCCACTGAGAACATGCTAGTGATCGATTACAATAATTTTCAGTGCCTAAGGCATACATTTGTCCTAGCCTTTCTATTTGCGTTCCCACATGACAGAACATTTGACATCCCCATACAAACTGCACTCTGCAGTTTCATAGCAAAAAGGCATCATACTGATGCCAAATAAACTCATCTTCTCAGAATGACAGGTCAAATCAGAGGTTTTACTTTGGTCATTTTTGGTTTATTTGAATATGTTTGTGTGTTTGCTCATGGCATAGGATGAAAAAAAACTGTAGGCACTTTTACTTTTACAGAAATAATTGCAGGAATTTGACTCTATTCGGCCACGTTAGTGAGGTTGGACACTGATCTCAGCTTTTTAGTCCTATCTAACAGTCAAGTTTAAATTATTCAGTAGTGTCTGATGGAATTGAAGTTAGGGCTCTCCTTTTACCCATGACTCCAAACTCAGTAAATCATTTGCTTAGTACATAGAGGCTAGAAGAAACTGCTACCACACTACACTCCTTTAGAATGCTAGTAATTTAGTATTTACATTTCTTTCTACTGCTATTAAAGGGTCTAGACCATCATTCCGTCTTCACCATACACTGTGCATTTGGAGAGATAATGTTTTTCTTGTGTTTGCTAAACCAAAATCGCCGCTCAGGTGGCGCAGCGGTAAAACACACGCTAACACCAGAGCTGGGATCTCGAATACATTGTATCAAGTCTTATCTTTGCCTGCCGGCTGGGCTGAGCAGCCACTTGAACAACGATTGGCCTGTTGTTCATATGGGGTGGGGCATTAAGCCGGGTAGGGACTCTGATGCAACTACGACCTCTGCTGGCTGTTGGCGCCTGCACAGAGGCGGGGAAAAGAGTGCGGATCAGGGTGTGTCTCTCCGTACACAGAGCTGATCTGCAGCTGATCTCGTCTAGTGTAGGTGAAAAAAAAAAGATGCATACGGCTGCTGCACACATGTCGGAGGGGGCGTGGATTAGCTTCCTTCTCCTGAAATCAGAGCCAGGGCTGGCATTAGTGGAGAGGAAGCATGATGCAATCGGGCAGTTGGATGCGCGAAAAGTCGGGAGAAAAAAAATCTATCTGTCAGATCGTCAGATGACGAGGGCTAATTCATCACTTAGCCCTCAGATCATATTTCCACTGCTTTGGGGTCCAGAGGAGTAATGATTGGCATTGTGCTAGGGCTGTTTAGACATGAAAGCCCTGATTCTTGTTGATGCTGCATTTAGAAGCAGTTTGGAATTTTGCAGTCATTGTTGAAACATATAACAGACTATCTTTATATTCTGTACGTCTAAAGTAGACTTTACAATTTGCACTTTACAAAATACCATTCATAGCCTGGGCAGCTTTAACCCGACAGAAATTTAGTAAATTGAATTGTGCGGGATTTTAAAATACTAATTGTTGCAGTTTTGCAAGTGGAATTTTTCCGTATTCTTGTTGTATGCAAGCACAACAGTTTGTGTCTGATTCTCCTCTTCATTATGTGACATACACTTTTGATAGAAGACAGATCTAGTATTCAGGCAGGCCATTTATGTCTATGACGCCACACAGTTGTAACTTGTGCAGAATGACACCTAACATTGTTCCTGGGAAAAGACGTCATCTTGATGGCAGTATATGCAAAATACCAATATAAGCCTCTGCATCAATGGTACATTCAGATGTATGCAGATCACCCATGCCTTGGGCACTTCCCTTGCCATAAGTCTCTATGACCTTTCTATCATGGCACATAGAATCTGATGTCCATTTTTCACAAAAACAAGTTGAAACGTAAACTTGTCTGACCACAGATCGTTTTCACTGTCATTTGGTCCATCTCAGATGACTCTGGGCCTAGAAAATTAGCCAGCATTTTTGCATACAATTAATATATGGCTTCCTCTTTGCATAGTACAGTTTCAGGTTGCATTTCTTTCTGCACTGGCAGACTGTTTTAAGTGTCAGTAATTTTCCGATAAGGCATAACATTATGACCACCTTCCTAATATTGTGTTGGTCCCCCTTTTGCTGTCCCATACACAACAGACTGCGATGCACTGTGTATTCTGACACCTTTCTATCAGAACCAGCATTAACTTCTTCAGCAATTTTAGCTACAGTAGCTCGTTTGTTGGATTGGACCACACAGGCCAGCTTTCGCTCCTCACGTGCATCAGTGAGCCTTCCGCCCATGACCCTGTCGCCAGTTTAGCACTGTTCCTTCCTTGGACAACTTTTGATTGATACTGACCACTACAGACCGGGAACACCCCACAAGAGCTGCAGTTGTGGAGATGCTTTGACCCAGCCCTTGTCAAACTTGCTCAAATACTTACGCTTGCCCATTTTTCCTGCTTCTTACACATCAACTTTGAGGATAAAATGTTCACTTGCTGCCTAATATATCCCACCCACTAACAGGTGCCATGATAATGAGATAATCAGTGTTATTCACTTCACCTGTCAGTGGTCATAATGTTATGCCTTGTCTGTATATATAGTTTTTTTCTTATCCAGGGCTTTTTTTTTACTATAGTTGATGAAACACAAATACCAAAGGATGAAATTAAAACATGTTACATCTAGTTTCAAATGGTACATATGGACTTCTGTGCTCCAGTGGGAACCATTTGACAGTGTCATAATGTTAAAGTAATAAACTATGCAGTTCATTGGGCTTTAGGGACTACAGGCTGACAATAATTCTGGTCTATTCAGTGCTAATGAAATAATTCCTTTCACAAGAACATATCTATTTAATTAGGTGCCTCTAGAGTCAAGAAAAAATGTTATTCCAATCACCAAATGACATAATATTACAAAATAACTATTTGAAAGACCCATATTTAAGAAGCAATAAATTGTTTTTAAATGTCACTTGAGGCAAATTAAATGATTAATTTGTTAATTAATTAATTTTCTCTAACTGCTTCATCCTGGTCAGGATGGATCTAATACCAACCAGAAACACTGTGACATTTTATATTGCATAAGGGCTTTCATCATTGTTATTATGTAATACATCACATGCTACAGGTTTGCAGCTGGTAATATTAGTGTTGTACAGCAACATAAGGACCTGGGTTTGAATCTTACCTTCTGAGTATTAAGTAGTCTTGCATTTCATGCCTTTGTGGTTTTTTTTTTTTTGATCCTCCAGTTTTTATCCACCTCCCTAAAACATGCAATAGGTAAAGGAAATTGTGAGGAAGTTGATGTATGAGTGTGTTGCCCTCTGATTTATTGGCTATCTTTCCAGGGTGTATTTATATCTTGTTTTCTGGTGGCACCAGACCCATCACAGACCTGAAAATAGAATAACACAGTTAGTAAAATTATGAACAAATACATTTTACTATAAACATTATACAATAATGTACATTAAATATCACATTGTACTACTTATCCATGGTTTGAAATTATATACCAAGTTAATGTATCAAGTTTCTGTGAATGTGTAAGGGGTTTTTGTATAACTGTTTTTGCATCTGCAGGTGTTCTTTTCATGGATTATGCAATGGACTGTCGCACAGTTGCAGTCCTATTGTTTAATGAAAGTGGCACAAGCTTTGCAAGATCTATCTTTGAAAAAAAAACTTAATAAGAGAGAGAGAGAGAGAGAGAGAGAGAGATGCAGAAACATTATGCTGTTAAGCATGGCATGTCTTTTGGTGCCAGGTTTGAGTATGTCAGAGACTGTTGATATGATATTAAAATGCACACAAAAAATGCAAGTCCACTAAGATAGTTGCCTAGTTTGTAAGAGATGTAATGAAATAAAAGTCAAAGTAAATGTAAGAAACGGTTGTAGTTTCCCAGATAGCATACGGATGTGGGCCACTTCTGGCTACGTTACGGCACTGCCGGCTCACTGCCGGCATCGGCAAACAGCATATGAGCCAAAAGTGGCCCACATATAGGAAATGCTTATATGGCCCACATGTCCCAAAACAGATCTGGGCCACATCAGGCAAAGACATGGCACCACTGGCAAACTAAGTGAGCCAGTAATACTGGCTCTTATATTAAAAATGGTAATGTCCCACTTTCTAAAGCATTCAAATGCATTAATTTGCAAATAAATAAAACAAAAACGACATTTGCAAAATTTATGAAAATTAATATTACTACTGTAACTAAGAATAATAAGATACACTGTAAAACATTTCAGCCTCAATAAGTTATGTGAACTCATTTCTTCTTTTCAACTCAAATTGTCACGACAAGTTTTGGATTTTGAACTCAGGTTATTAAGTTTTCAGAAAATCTAACGTAAAATAATCAGTTGTCTTGACTACTTGTGAGTTTTTCTATGTTGTCAATGTCAATGTTCATTTAACTCATGTCTGTAAGTTATCAGTTAAACAAAAGGTGGGGAAAGAGTGGGCGAATCCTATAGGTGGGACCATTTTTGAGTTAGACAGAACAACAATATTTTTTAAAACGTTTAAACCATGGGAGCATGGGGCTAACCAATTTTTTTCACAGACGAAAAGCCATTAATATTAATACTGATAAAAACAAGAATAACACACGTTAGACGATAGTGGACTACATTTAGCGGCGGAGGGACACACCTGACTCTGGACTACAGTTTGAGGCGGATTAATACACCGAGTGGAGTTTGGCAAGTTGGAGCGTTTACTACTGAAAGCATCAATGGCGGGAAGCAGGTGAGTTTATCAAAGTTTAAAACCTGTGTGATAAAAAGTGAAATTGTGTACGTCGACCATTAAATGTGACAGAACTGACGGATTTACTCATTTCGTTATATTTACCGAGGCCATGAACGCTTAACATTAGGTTAACAGTTAGCTACTACACCACTTGGGTCCATGGCAGATATTTTAAATAATGGTTGTGTTGGTTTGTGCTGTAATGAGTATAACGGAACGTTAACTGGGGTGAAATAAACTTTGGTTTGCTTTTAAACTAAACGTCTGCATGCGTGCTCGGGTAAGCTAATAGTGGAAAAGATTGTTAGCTAGCTAGCTAATTCGTTAGCCATCCACTTTCAAAAGTAAATAATGACTTGTAATAATGTGCGTTTTTACACTGTGTTGATCTGCTGAGCGTTAAAGAATTTGGTTTTCTTTTTGAAGTTGTAATTGGGTTTAATTGACCTATGTAGGGATGAATGAAGAGAGCTAAATATCTCCCTATCCAGATAATAATTTTATTCACATACATTTTTGAGAACACAATTTAGCAGTCTTGTTTTTTCTCTCTGCAGAGTTCTGAAGATCCCTTTCATGAAGTGGAAATGGTCAAGGAAGAATACTACTGTTTTTATTTTGGGTACACATTGCTGTTTTTAAAAGATGTACCAAGAGCCAAGGTGAAAACTTATGAAATATTTGTTGTTTAAATAAATGTTATTTATAAACAGAAGTTGTAAGTTGATTCATTATAAAGTTTAAAGAAACTGGGAAACATTTATTAGTCAAGTCTAGAAATGACGAACATAAGCACTGTTAACTTTAGACAATAATTTATGTGAATATAGCTGAAGTTTTATGAACTTAAAAGTGTGTTAAAATAGTGAGGAATTGTACGTTTGACTAGATAGTTCATTTTCTAAAATGGATAAAATAAACATTAAGTTATTTTGACTCAGTGCATCAAGTTGAAACAATGAATAAAGTGAGACATTTAAATGTTTGTTGTATTGTTATATTGATGGAAAACATGATTAAGTGATGATTATTAAATCACAGGGTGTGATGATTAATGGGATTGGGAGAGGGGCATCAGTAAAATTTGGATCTGGGCCACATATGGCATGGTAACAGCCCAGTTGTTTTACATGTGGTTGAGTTGTGGGTCATTTCTGGCCCTGCTGGTTTAAAGGTGGCTGAGATGTGGCCCTTTTATGGCTGTAAAACGGCCGAGTTCCGGCAACCGCATCTGGCCCTCATCTGTGCCATCATTCCATGTGGTATGTGGGCCGCAAGTAAGTGCCGGACGTGGCCCATATTCGGGCCATATCAATCTTTTTTTTTTTTGAGTTTTTGGATTTTGGATTTTGGATTATTCCTGGGTTTGTTAGCTGCACATTTTCTATAGCTGTGATTCACCTGTTTTACATCTCACAGCTGCTCTATTGGATTCAGATCTGGTGACTAGAGAGGCCACTGATGTACATTGAGCTTGTTGCCATTTTAATGGAACCAGTTTAAGATTACTTGAGTTTATTATAAGATGAGCTATTGTGGCCATGAGAGGATGCACATGGTCAGCCACAATACTTAAATGGGCTGTGGCATTTAAAGAATTGATGTTACATTAACAGAATTAGTTTAGAAAACTCAAGTTTTACAAAGCACCATATTTATTAGACTTTATAAGACTTTGTCATTGTTTGTTACCCATGTTTTATTCAGCATCTGAACAGACAATATAACCAGTGCTTGGGCTGACTAAGGCAGTTGGGAATTACTGCAGTGCTGCATAGACGCCAAGATTTATTACTGTACAAGGGATCCCACAATTATTAAATCCACACTACAAACACTACACTGTTAGGTTGGGTAAATAAGCAATTTGGTTAGATTTTACTAGAGCATAAGAGGCTTGGGCAATGTATATTTAATTAGGAGCAGTGAAGAAAATAAGTCTAACATGTATTCTGCATTAGTTTTTCAACATGAATGCAACATTTATGTAGCTTTTATTTCAAAGTTAGCTTAAGCTCTAATCAATTTATGATCTGAGGAGTAGAAACGGATATAGTAATAACTAATTGTATTTGCACATAGTATTTCTTGCATGAATGCATCAGGATGAAGTGCTTTAAAAATTCCAACACAATCAACTGAAGTTACAGTTTATTCTATGTTTTGTCACTAAAATATGTAATAATAAAAACTGTGATGTGTGCAATTATGAATTCTCTCTGCAAAAACACCCGGATATATTACAAAGCCTGCATAATGTAATACAGATATTCATGATGCAATTTGCTTCTCTGATCAGAACGTCTATGAATCAGTAACTTTCATCTATGCACTGATTAAATCTCTGATTCTGAATGCACAGCAAGACTCAGAAAATATGCCCACAGCGTAGAGTCATCTGAGCTCAAGTCTGCTTATGCATTTAGCCCAGGGTTTCTTTACTATAAAGAGAGACCAAAAGAGAGCTACAGACTGTCTGGAGTTCTAGAAAGGCCAGACTTGTGCTGTGCCTATCATGAGCTCAGCAGGACAAGGCTTATAGGTCAAGCATAACAGCAGCGGGTGGCACATTACAGCTGGAATTGTAAACAGAAAACCTAATGTGACCACATTCAAAAAATAATTATTTAAATAAAAAGTTCATTTAAAGCCTAAATTAGTGACATATGTCATAACTGGAGTATCACACAGGTATATACAGAATAGAACAATTAGTGTTTCCTCCAAGAGTTTTTTAGTTGTTGTAAGCAGAGATGTTCACAAGTCACAAATACGAGTCCGAGTCAAGTCACGAGTCTTAGGCTAGAGTCTGAGTCAGGTCACAAGTCTTTAGACTAGAGTATGAGTCAAGTCACGAGTCAATATAATATACGCAAAACATATACTGACAAATTAATGTAATTTCCATAACAAGAAGGTACCAGTTAAAAGCTTAAACTGATACGTTTTGTTTTTATTGCAAAACAAAAGCGCGTGATAAATCATGTCACAGTGGCCAAAAAATCAGGTAAGCAACCACTGCTTACCTTAGCTTATGTTCTTCCAGATGCTATTACATTTATAACCGTGTATTGTCCCATTAGGAATAAAATCCGTTATTTTGTAAATGTGTGCTTCTAATTAAAAACCTCCAAACTTTTCCCGGTTGTTAAGTAAAACACTAACTCGTTAGAAAGCCAATCAAGCGTTTCATTGACACATCATCTGTTTGACGCAAACTGAATAAATGCAAATAACAGCATTTCTTACTAAAAATAAAAAAACAGAAGGCCTATTTGGTTCAGAAAGTGGTCTTTCAACCATTAGTGCCAATTCTGTAGGAGCGTTCCATTCACCCTGAGATGTGCACTACGTAGGTTATTTACCAGTTAACGTTCAGAAACGCTGCACAATCCACCAAAAAAACAAATGTAGCTCATTAACTTTTACACCGTTAATCACAAACAATAAAACACCACATGATGACATAACAAAGTGGCTGTACGATGATAAAATCAGGATTATTCCCAGATGACATCACAATACGATAGCCGGCTGAGCTTCATTAGTGTATATATACGTATATTGTCACACGTAACTAATGTTAACACATGCAGGCGCTAGGGACTCTCGTTGTTTACGAGTCATTGTTTTGCGAGTCATGAGTCGAGTCCGAGTCATTTGAAACAAGTCCGAGTCGAGTCTGAAGTCGCTGTGTGTGCGACTTACGTGCGACTCAAGTCCCCATCTCTGGCTGTAAGGTATTACATGTTGTTGCTGGCTTCATGCACACTATATAATCAAATGTATGTGGACACCTGGCCATGAGCTTGCCGGAAATCTTATTGCAAACTAGTGGGGATTAATTTGGAGTCTTTTCTCTTTTTGTGGCTATGTGAAAATTTGTGTTCACTTTGGCTTTTAATTAACATTCCATTTCATCCCATTTCATGTTAAGTGGGGTTTAGGTCAGGGATCTGTGTTCACTGAAGTCCACACCGAACTCATCAAACCATGTATTTTTTTATTTTTCTTGCACAGGGGGTCAGTCGTGCTAAAACTAAAAACAGCCTTTCACAAACCTTATTGTAGCCTTTCCTATAAAATATAAATCTTACTTATTTAATCCTACCGTAAAAGTTTAATGTTTTAGAGCAACACTATGCCATAATCTATGACAATTTCAGAAGAGCCAGAACATCTTAAAGTATATTTGCCACATCTAAGGTCTGAGTTTTAACTCTCCAATAAAAAAGTTCTAACTGTAAATTTTCCCAGAGTGGTGGGCCAGCTAAAAGGGCTAAAATCTGGAAAGCCACACAAGATTCTTGAGGGACATCTAAAGAACTGTATATGTCCTTAGCCTCAGCTAGGGTCAGTGTTTATGACTTTACAATATACTGACTAAGCAAAATAGAACTTATGGCAAGGTAGAAAGGCGAAAAAACAGTGCCATTATTAATTCTATTTAATTTCATTGTCATGTTTTACCAACGCTTTATGCTTGTCAGGGTCACGGTGGGTCCGTAATTACTGGGCACCATGCAGGATCTTGTTTATACAAACATCTCCAATGTGTACCGGGCAGAGCCCCGTCCCCACCTTGGATTCTTAGACCATATGTCTTTAATACTGAGCCCAGCATATAGACCTCTTATCAGATGCTTCAAACCAGTTCTGAAGCAAGTTAAATCCTGTCCATCAAAAGCTATCTCTACTCCTCAGGACAGCTTTGAGCAGACAATATGGGGCATGTTTAGGGACGCTTTGACTGAAGGTGACACTGTCAACTTGGATGGGAATTCAGTATCAGTGACTGGCTACATCAGAAAGTACATTGATGATGTTACAATCTCCATGACCTTTACCACATGCTCCAACCAGAAGCTGTGGATGACTGGTTGATCACTGCTGAGGATTATCAGATGATGATTCAGAGATGGTGGACCTAAGAATAGTGAGGGCCAGAAATTTCACTATCAGACATACATGCCCAGATAATCCATAGCCACTTCCAGAACACTGGGTATACATACATGGTGCATATGGCAAGGCTTGCAGACCATCATTAACTACAGGACATCATAACCGGACAGTGGTAGCTCAGCGGTTAAGGTACTGGACTTGCAATCGTGAGGCTGCCAGTTCAAGCCCCACCATCTTCAAGTTGCCCTCAATTGCTTGAAATGTTATCTTTGATAACTGGAAGTCGCTTTGGATAACAGTGTCTGCTAAATGCCGCAAATGTAATGTAATCTTTCTGTGACAGTGATGCCTCTGTTAAAGATGTGGTGAATGACTACTATGTACAGTTTGAGGTGCAAAATGACAGGGTGGCAAGAAAGACCACCCCTCTGCCCAGCGACAAGGTGCTGTGTTTGACCACAGCTGATGTATGGAAAAACAACAGAAAGTTGCTGGACTCTGACATTATATCATCTCTCCTTGAACTCTGACACTTTATCAGACTCAGTTAGTCAAGTCAATTTTGTTTGTATAGCGCTTTTTACAATGGACATTGTCTCAAAGCAACTTTACAGAATCCAGAACCAACAGACCAAAAACTGTTGAGCAACCCGAGGGTGACAGTGGCAAGGAAAAACTCCCTTAAAAATACAGGTAGAGACCAGGAACCAGACTCAGCAGGGACCCCATCCTCCTTAATAGAATAGAATTTACACAAATCATACATACACAAAATTAAATTGAACTTAAAGTTATAACTAGCTAAAAAATATTTTATTCAGTCCAGCCTGTGATAAAGTCTGTAGTGAGTTCTTGACATTTTTGGTTACTGTATTCATAGGTTGCATTTGGTCTGTGGGACCATGGGCGTAAGGAATGTCGTTTTGTTTTAGTATATGCTGGTATATAACTAAAAAAGACAATAAAGCCACTTAACACTTAAAGTAACACAACCTGGACAGGTTCCTAATCCAATGCAGGATCAAATCCAGTATGGATAGTGTGATGGAGTAAATGTGATTTGCTGTGTCAGACCCTGGATGATTTTATTGGGAGAAGCATAGATTCTTGGGAAAATGTTGAGACATTTGTCTATGAGATGAAACTGAGACGTAAATGGGTTATGCAGCAGGACAACAAGAAGTCATTATTCCTAAAAGTGGTACAACCAGCTTTAAAGGTAACAGTAAAATCATTTTTCTATAAGCGTAATATGGGTGTTTGCTAACATTTTTCTTAAATAAATACATTGGTTTACATTGTTTTAAAATGTATTGTTTTCTTCAAGTGTCATTTGTGTAATATGTTTTATTAATCTTTGTGTCTTTGTGTCAAAAGGTGTCAGGACAATTCATAGTTCAAATAAAGCACAAGCTGCATACTAAGTGTTGCAGCAAGGGGTGCTAAAGCAATGTTATGTCTTCTTCTACACCCAGTGTCAGGTCTGTCATGGGTGAGCAGTTTAATAAAGACCTTGCCAAACCACAGATAGCTGAGCAGTGCAAACATTTCCATGACATCTTATTAGCTCCACATTTACTCTGACAAGAAAACTGTCAAATGAAAGTGGGAAAAGCTTGAAGACTTAAAGGTACATCTGTCGCCCCAGTGAGTACTCATGTCTTCCCAAACAGTGCATTGGTCACATGTTGCAATTTGCTTCTTTTTTGTATGGGTCAAGGTATTACTTACAGAATTATTTTTTAGAAAAAGCAGGATTCATTTACAACCCACACTTTAATCTTATTGAAATAACATAATTATCTGACTTTTTAAAAAGGTTATTAGGTTTAAATTTAATGCTGTAAATGTGTATAAATGTAGATTTTTAGGAATGGCTTGTAGATGTCACTGCTAATATAACAAATCAGGGAGTTACACCTATTATTTATAAGTCAATCATTCAACTAGTTCTACATCTATACACTGACCAGCCATAACATTAAAATTACCTCCTTGTTTCTACACTCACTGTCCATTTTATCAGCTCCACTTATCGGAGCACTTTGTAGTTCTACAATTACTGACTGTAGTCCATCTGTTTCTCTGCACGCTTTGTTAGCCCCCTTTCATGCTGTTCTTCAATGGTCAGGACTCTCCCAGGACCACAGAGTAGGTATTATTTGGGTGGTGGATCATTCTCAGCACTGCAGTGACACTGACATGGTGGTGGTGTGTTAGTGTGTGTTGTGCTGGTATGAGTGGATCAGACACAGCAGCGCTGATGACGTTTTTAAACACCTCACAGTCACTGCTGAACTGAGAATAGAAGACCAACCAAAAATATCCAGCCAACAGTGCCCCATGGGCAGCGTCCTGTGACCACAGATGAAGGTTTAAAAGATGAGCAACTCAAACTGCAACAATAGATGAGCGATCGTCTCTGATTTTACATCTACAAGGTGGACCAACTAGGTAGGAGTGTCTAATAGAGTGGACAGTGAGTGGACACGGTATTTAAAAACTCCATCAGCGCTGCTGTATCTGATCCACTCATACCAGCACAACACACCCTAACATACCACCACCATGTCAGTAACCGGGTTTCCATCCAAACATTTTGCAAGTGTAATGCGCATTTATGAAATATCGGCAGAAAAACATGTGGAAAATGTTGCGTTTCCATCAACTACAGTTATGCGAAAAATCCTTTACATGACGTGAGAGACGTCGGGCAGAACGAGCAATGGCCCGTCTAATGTAATCTCCGTGCCACGGCGACGTTCACCTCACATCTGGGAACGTAAACTCACTAAACAATTTTGGGAGCACATTGTGCAGAACCGTTTTTCAAACGGGCTTTGGATCTAGAATTTCAGAATGTCAAAATCAGCCTTTGATGAGCTATACACCATGATTGGGTCATCTGTAGAGCCAAAAGTTTACAGTCACCGGCCACCCGTGCCAACTGAAAAGAGGATTGCTATTGCCTTGTACAAGTAGTAGTGGACGAGAAGTTCGGTGTGAGCGTAACAACAGTTCACTGTAGTGTATACGCTGTATGCCAAGCAATAACATCAAAACTAATGAAACATTACGTTGTATTACCAAATGCGCAGGAGGCAGCAGAAGTAGCGCAGCGTAATTATGCAGCGCACCACATACCACAGGTGTACTGGATGGTACACACATTCCAATCCTCCCTCCAGCAGTCGGGTACAGAGACTATGTAAATCAGGATGGCCATCGATTGTTTTGCAGGCACTTCTGGATGACCAGTTGTTGATTCGTGATGTATGTGTTGGCTCTCTCGGCAGCGCACATGATGCAGCAGTCTTTAAAACATCACACCTTTTCAGGTACACTACACACCTTGACAGTATACGTGTGTGTGTGTGACTTAGAGCTTGAAACGTCATTGTTTATTCGCAAAACCCGTTTCCATCCCCTTTTTTCGCATTTCGGTGATGCGATATTCTAACTTTTCCACCTCGTTCAAGCGTGAAAACTTTTTTTGCGATATTTGGGTCTTTTTTCGAATTTTAAGCTTTTCCATCCAGGTTTTTTAATGCGTGTTTTCAAAATTCGCAAAAAGTTGGTTGATGGAAAACCGTCTAGTGTCACTGCTGTGCTGAGAATGATCCACCACCTACATTATACCTGCTCTGTGGTGGTCCTGACCATTGAAGAGCAGGGTGAAAGCAGGCTAAAAAAGTATGTAGAGAAACAGATGGACTACAGTCAGTAATTGTAGAACTACAAAGTGCTCCTATGTGGTAAGTGGAGCTGATAAAATGGACAGTGAGTGTAGAAACAAGGAGGTGGTTTTAATGTTATGGTTGATCGGTGTATAGTTGTAGTGGTGTGTGCTGTTTTAGTGGTCATCCTGTAAGTCCTTGCAAATACTTTGTTTACTAAATACTTTAAGCTAATTAAAACCAATACTAAAATTATATGAGTACGCAAATTTTACATGGACACCTGCAAACCTAAATTGATAAGCTAGCTATCTAAGTAATGTTAAGAACAAAAATCTCAAAATGCACTAAACAGTGGGGACACAGTAAAAAGACCTTACTTTACTTTGACTACTGTCCCATAAAGATACCTCTGCTCCTGTATTCTCTTTGTCCATGTGATCAGCAAATGTTAGTTGAGCTTTTTTGCAGCCAGTGGTTCCTTCCTTTTTGGCATATTAGATTAGTGTTTTTAGGTTTTTTTTTTTTCTTATAGTAGCCCCATGAACGTGATCATGATAAATGATCATGCCTGCAATGTGATGGTGCAAGTAAACAAACTGTCAACAAAATAATGAAAATCATATCATTTAGGAATTAGGTCTTTTTTGCAGACTGCATATACAGTATGTAACGCAACATTAAACATGTGGTTCAAATATTTCTAGACTTGCAGAAATAGGATGCTCACGGAGCAGTAAGAAGGTCTATGTTTTTATCTTCTCTCTGTCTAATTTAACACAATATTTTGTATATACGATGGCATTTGGAGCACTATAGTTTGAGCAGGCTGATACAGCGCGTGCATGTGAAGCTTCTTATCAGTTTCACTGCTTGCATACTCTCGTGTTGTCTATTTTTCTTACTCTCTCTACTCACTCAAGGTTTGGGGGATGCTGCAGCCCTGACATCTTCCCACTTCCCTTGCTGATACCTTTCAACTAAAAGCGTAGTCATAATGCTAAAATAGTCAACATTTCTAAAGTTATCAATTACAAGGGGGACCAGTTATGCAAAATAAATGCCCCAATCCACACATAATTGGAACATTGACAATAGTAAGTAATAACAATAGTAGGGAAAACCATTAAAAAGTCCTTTGTAGTTTTGCACTGTCTTGTTGAAAAACGGACGTCCCTGGAAAAGATGATGTCTTGAAGGCAGCATATGTTGCTCTAAGATGTCAATGTACTTTTCTGCATTAATGCTGCCACCACAGAAGTGTAAATGACCCTGGCTTTTGGACTTGTTGCTGATAACAGTCTGGATGGTCCTTTTCGACTTTTGTCCTGAGCACACGGTGTCCATTTTTTCCAAAAAAAAAACCTAGAAGGCTGATTCATCTGACCACAATACACGTTTCCACTGTGTGATGGTCCATCCTAGATGCCTCAGAGCCCAGAGAAGTCGATGCCGCTTCTGGACATGGTCAACATAAGGCTTCTTTTTTTGCACAGTAAAGTTTAAAGTGGCATTTGTGCATGCAACTCCGTATTGTATTTGCTAAAGTAATCCCTCACCCATGTGGTTATATCAGCTATTGTTGAGTGGCGGTTCTTGATGCAGTGCCATCTGAGGGATCGAAGATCATGGGCATTCAGCTTAAACTTGCTCCCTTGGCCTTGGCACTGAAATTCCTCCTGATTCCTTGAATCATTTAATGATATTATGCACTGTAGAGGGAGAAATATGCAAATCCCTTTTAATCTTTTTTTGAGGTACATTGTTTTTAAACATTTCAATAATTTTCTCACACATTTGTTGACAAACTGGAGATCCTCTGATCATCTTTGCTCATCAAAGCTTTTTAGTTTTTTCCACCCTTATAACTAGACCTAAATTTCCCCTGCCCCAACTTTTTGTGGAATGTGTTGCAGGCCTGAAATGTAGGAATGGAGGTATATTAATAAATGAAATGAAGTTGCGCAGAGAAAACATGAAATATATTGGGTTCAAACTGTCTGCAATCAAATAAAAAACAAAGTAAATGTAAGGAACACTGCATTTATATTTTATTTGCATTTTTCAAACTGTCCCAACTGTTTCTGATTTGGGGTTGTAATATCAGTTTTAAATTTTAATCCTTCATAATCCAATTTTATATGTTATAGCCACTATTTACTTGCAGATTTTTCTGCTTCTCTTTCCATACAGTCAACTGATGCTCCACAGGTGCATAAATAACAAATTATTAAATAAAACATTTAGTGCCAGTCTGCTTCAGACACATAAAGTGTCCAAATTATGAATTCACATATTGAACATATGGCAAATAATTATGGGACTGTGAGCCGGCATGATATGCTTCACAATGCATAACATTGAGTTAACTATGATTATACACTTATGTTCACAGCTCTGGATGCATATTAAAACACTTTGATGTGCCATTTATGAAAGGACCATTTGAATCCTTATAGCTGAGAGTCTAACAAATAAATAAATGTGTTTTTTATGTGTTTCAAATCCCTGTTTAAGACAAATTAAGTACAATTATTTTCTCTTTTATCAATGGAAATTGCACTTAAATGATGGATCACTTACCACTAAGTCTGTAAGCAAAGCCCTTAACTCTTAGTTGCTTGGATTGTATTCAGTCACAAGTACAAAATGCTTAAGATAAAAGCATCTGCTAAATTGCATAAATGTAAATGTTTATTTCTGTATTAAATGGTGAAAATTAATACATTTCTTTATTTGGATTTTAATGTCATGTTTTACACACTTTGGTTACATTCATGACAGGACAGGTAGTTACTCATTACACAAGATTCATCAGTTCACAAGTTTAATGTCAAACACAGTCATGGACAATTTCGTATATCCAATTCACCTCACTTGCATGTCTTTGGACCGTGGTAGGAAACCGGAGCGCCTGGTGGAAACCCATGCAAACATGGGGAGAACATGCAGACTCCACACAAAAAGACCTGGACCGCCCTACCTGGGAATTGAACCCAGGACCTTCTTGCTTTGAGGCGACAGTACTACCCACTGAGCCACTGTGGCGCCCCTCTTATGGTTGCCACTAAGACAAGATGTTTTTGTTCATGTATACAAAAACATATAAATCATACATTTCATTATTGTTCTTTTTGTTCTTTTAAATTACTAATTTGAAATACACTGATCAGCATAATATTAAAACCACCTCCTTATTTCTACACTAACTGTCCATTTTATCAGCTCCACTTACCATATAGAAGCACTTTGTAGATTTGCAATTTCTGACTGTAGACCATCTGTTTCCCTGCATGCTTTGTTAGCCCCCTTTCCTGCTGTTCTTCAATGGTCACCACAGAGTAGGTATTATTTGGGTGGTGGATCATTTTCAGCATTGCAGTGACTCTGACAGGTTTTTAAATACCTCACTGTCACGGCTGGACTGAGAATCGTCCACCAACCAAAAATATCCAGCCTACAGCGCCATGTGCGCAGCGTCCTGTGACCACTGATAAAGGCCTAGAAGATGACCAACTCAAACAGCAGCAATAGATGTGCGATCGTCTCTGACTTTACATCTACACGGTGGACCAACTAGATAGGAGTGTCTAATAGAGTAGACAGTGAGTTGACACGGTATTTAAAAACTCCAGCAGCGCTGCTGTGTCTGATCCACTCATACCAGCACAAGACACACTAACACACCACCATGTCAGTGTCACTGCAGTGCTGAGAATGATCCACCACCCAAATAATACCTACTCTGTGGTGGTCCTGTGGGGGTCCTGACCATTGAAGAACAGCATGAAAGGGGGCTAATAAAGCATGCAGAGAAACAGATGGACTACAGTCAGTAATTTTAGAGCTACAAAGTGCTTCTATATGGTAAGTGGAGCTGATAAAATAGACAATGTGTGTAGAAACAAGGAGGTGGTTTTAATGTTGTTGCTGATCAGTGTATATTAGGATAAAAATAAACAAACAGGAAACTACAATACTTGAGTACATACTAAGCTGCATGGACAATGAATAACAGGTTCCAAAAATCAACAGAAAAAAATATAATAAAGTTTATTCTAGGGAACAAATTGTGTGTCTAGAGGTCTGTTGTGTGAGTGACATCAAAATATATTAAAATAGACTTTACTGCGGTATAACTGCTTTTCAAGAATGTCTCAGCAGTATGTTCTTGTGAATTCTGCAAATCCACAGCACCCTGTGGTTAAATTATAAGGTAGAAAGATGTGCCGTGACATTTAAGAAATTCTCACGTCTAACAGCAATGTCAGGCTTATATACAGGAACTTTTAATATCTATCAGGGAACTAGCAAGGTCAGACAGCACTGCCACTATGCTGTAGATAAAGCCAATATCCATTGCTGTCGACACCACGCATTCAATCAAATTGACATGAGTGCTGAAAGGTTTCCCTGTATCTCTGGATGGAGAAATTTGTGCATTTGTTCTGTCAGGTGGCCTTACATTTTGTTCCTCAGCCCAGCCACCTGGCTGCCAGCGATAAAACAGGACTTGGATCTAAAGCCTGACCCGGGCATTAAAAGTGTAGTGAGTGTTGGAGAAAGTATAGACTGACAATCTATTTGCATTTGCCAAAGTGTCCATGAAAGGTGTTTTTTTTTAGACGTGGTGGTTTCTATTTATTTAAGAACAGAAAAGCTGCAGTTTTGAATTATGCATGTTGGAGTTCACATACCTATATTCAGACAATAACAGTCTCAGTTTAATACACTATATGCCCAAAAGTGTTTGGACATCTGACCATGAGCTTGTATGACATCCCATTTCAAAAACAAATAGTAGACGAATAGAGTGACCTCTGTGTAATCTTTACAGCTATAACAACAGCCACTGTTCTAAAAAGGCTTCCAACAAGACTTTAAAGTATGTCTGTTGAAGTTTGTACCAATTCAATCAACATTGCTGAGCATTGATGTTGGCCAAGAAAGCCTCAATTGATATTCAAGTTCATTTCAAAGCTGTTCAGTGAGGCTGGGATCAGGACTCTGTGCAAGCCACTGGAGTTTCTTTAAACCAAGCGTTGCTTCATGTCTTCATAGACCTTGCTTTGTGCACAGGGGTACAGTAATGCTGGGACAGGAAATAACCTTCTTTAGACTGTTTCTGCAAAGTCGGAAGCATATAATTTCTTTTTTTATAATTGATTTATTACACCTGTTAAATGCTGTGGCTGAAACACTTGAATTCAATAATTAGAAGTAGTGTCTCAGTATGTTTGTCCTTATAGTATATTATAGCTATTCTATACTAAAGAAGTTATCATCCTCCACTACAACCACACTTCCTAGGTCCAGCTGCCTTTTTTAAATTTTAACACATTAAAAGTGCACACATTGAAAAGAATTCATATTGACAACAACTGTAACTCTAACCAACTTGTGAATGTAGTGAATTTAGTGAATCTGTCTTTACATTAAAAGAAAAAAAATTTTGCCTTTCCACTTTCCCTTCTAGTTATTTCTTCTGCTGTTGCTGCAGACCTGCACCCTGACCAAAGAGAGTCACAGACTGTCACATGCCCTCTACAACACAGGTGCAGTCACCAACCTGCCATAGTCACACAAAGGCCAGTATCACTTATGGTCCAGTGTCTAAATACTTTTGTCCTTATAGAGTTCAGGTTTTTGAAATGATATTATATTCTTATCCACATCTGTTCATCTCTACTGTTTATATTAATTTATAATATAAATACATTATATGCATTTTGTTCTACTCACTCAAATCCACAAAGTTAAAGCAGTTAATCTGGACACAACGTCTGGTGTGGAGTCAGTCCATATAAACTGATTCAACTTTTTAGATTTGTGTACCTGAATTAGTAAGCATGCATCAGAAGATACTCGCTTTGTCCCATTTTCCTTTTAGTAGTAGTTTACTGTGGAAGCCTTCTCTAAGTCGCTCTGGATAAGAGTGTCTGCTAAATGCTGAAAATGCATATTCTGTACAAACCTTGTCTGAGATTTATAAAACTGTCACATGATCCTAGTTTACATGTCATGTACATATACAGTCATATATTGAGCATTTCTTCCTTATTCATATGTAAATAAGGGATGAATTCCCACAAATGGAGATTACTCATTAATTACTCTAATTACTCACAGAGGTTTGAACAGTTCATAGTGGACCCCTTTGCAAATTTTTTAACCTCTCTAAACCAGGTGTAGAGTAGTAGTAGCTTAGAGATTAAGGTACTACACTTCAATCCAAGCCCACAGACCACCAAACTGCCACTTTGAGCAAGGTCTCTACTTGCTTGGGTTGTATCTATTTGAGTTGTAAGTCAATTTGAAAAGCATCTGCCAAATGTCTAATTGTGAAACATAATCAAACAAGTAGGTGTAAATCATATGCAGCCATGTAACTGGAAGCTGTTGCCAGGTCCTTATTTATTTGGCTGAATTACTTATTTTATAGTCATGGAAACAGGTTCCCTGACATTGTAGTTTTGGAGCAGCACCTGCCAGGAGGGAGTTGCAGTAGTCCAACCATGATATTACAAGTGACTGGACAAGAGTCTGAATAGCTTCCATGGGAGAAATGGCTGAATCGTCTTGATTTTGTAGAGGAGGAACCAGCACGATCTTGTCATGTTGGCTATATAAGGAGAGAAGGTCAGCTGGTTATCCAGGACAACACCAAGGCTTCTTACATTATCAGATGGTCTGATCTAGGAGTCATCAAGAGAGATGACTAGGTCTTGGGTTGAAGGTTGATCTCCAGGAATAAGAAATATCTCTGCCTTGCTGGGATTAAGTTTTAGATGATGAGCTGACATCTATTGTGAGATATCTCGCAGACATACTGAGATGCGAGCTGACTTGTGTGTCTGAAGGAGAAAATGACAGAATGAGCTGAGTGTCATCTGCATAGGAGTGGTAAGAGAAGCCATGGGAGGCTATGATCTTACCAAGAGAGCGGGGGTAGATAGAGAATAGAAGTGGGCCAAGTACAGAGCCCTGAGGAACACCGGTTGAGAGACACTTGGTAGGAGCTCCCTTCCAGGTAGGCGGCCATCCATTGCCATGCCGAACCAGTTACTCCAAGGTTGGAGAGAGTAGACAAGAGAATGCTATGATTCGATGTGTCAAAGGCTGCAGAGAGGTCAAGAGGAATGAGGACCGATGACTGTTTGGCTGCTTTGGCTGCGTGTAGCTTCTCAGTAACAGCCACAAGAGCTATTAGACAGCTTTTAAAGGCCAGAACAGTTGTCCAGCTTTGTGGCTGACCATCTTTACCAGGGCTGATTTGTAGGAAAAGCAACACAGGCATTGAAAATCATATGTACCTTATACTAAACATCTCTGAACCAGAAAAAATACCCTAAAGGCAAGAGAAAAAAAGAAATTCACACATCCTGTTTTCTCTGAACAAAATTATAAGTGGAGAAAAGAATACGTTGTTGTTATGGCTTATTTTTTGACAGTTGCCATGCAGTACCTGTTATATATGATCTGCCATAAACATATGCTAACTACAATTAACTTAGTATTTATTATGTGCTATCAAGTCGATTTTGACTCCTGGCCACCATATGAATTGTTTTTGTAAAGAGCATTCTTACTACTGTTTGGGTCTTTAGGCTGTTTAATGGCTTGTTTATTATTTGTTTAGTTGTATCCATATTTTTTTGCTGGCTGTCCTTTTCCTTTTTTACTTTGAACTCTTCTAAGCATAACTGTTTTCCAATGAACTGGTTCTACCAAACACAATGCTGTTATTTGATTCAGCAAATTTGGAGGAATCTTAGTTTAGAAAAAACTGAATATGCATTACCTCAAAGCTGTCAGATGGCACTGAATGAGAAACCATCTTGCTACTGTGATGAATACAGCCAAAAAGCCTTATATTTATTATATGCAGAAACACAGCCGAGTTCTCAGAGTCCAAGTTTGATACAAAAGCAGTGGAGACATGTGCTGTGGTCAAATAAAAAAAGGACCATCCAGACTGTTATCAGTAAAAGGTGCAAAAGCCAACTTCCTCATTGAGTGCATCACTGCCAACGGTAGAGGTTACTTGTGTACCATAGACACAGAGGTGAATATTGTGATTTTAGAAAGACATACTGTATGGTGTCATTAAGGCCATTGCAGTATCGTTTTCATGGGGGTCCATGAAAATATCAGCAAGACATTGCCATGACGTATTCTGTATGCAGTACAACAGCGTGGATTTGTAGACACAGAGTGTGTTTGCTTGACTGACCTGCCTGCAGTCCAAATCTGTCTCCTATTGACAACAACAACAAAATTCTACTAGCAAAACTGCAACACTTGGTATCTGTAGTTAATGATTAAAGAGTGTAATTAATAGGAAAGATGATGTGAGAGAAAAATGTTAATTTACACTAGAAGTATTAACACACAATCAATTACTACTTAGAAAATATAGATATGCTTAGGGCATTTTTGCCAGTAGTCATATTCCAAGAATACTGCTACAATAGAATGTAGAATGTGCACATGGTGTACGTGATAAGAAGTGTGTCAATTGCATTGTATGACCTCCAAAGCCCAGTTCGAGCTGATTTAGACCAGCTCCTGTGTTAACTGTGGAATCTTCTACTGTCCTACAGGGGCAAATTTATCATACAAGTCTAATTTATCATTTGTGATCACACGGAGCCTCTGTGTGAGACTTTATTAAGGCATCAAATTCTAAATTTGTTTATATTTACAAAGTACAATAAAACTAATTAGTGAAAAAAATAAAAAATCATTTGTGATGTTTTCAGTTAAATTGAGCTTTTCCAGATATGTACAAGTATTTTAAAATGTGTACATGTTAGTGTGCACCACCCTAAGATGGACTGGTACCCTGTTCAGGGTATTCCTGCCTTGGGAACAGTGTTATTTTTACGTAGTGCAAACCCACTGCTACTCTGACAATGATGAAGCAGTTACTACATACACTGATCAGCCATAACATTATGACCACCTCCTTGTTTCTACACTCACTGTCCATTTTATCAGCTCCACTTATCATATAGAAGCACTTTGTAGTTCTACAATTACTGACTGTAGTCCATCTGTTACTCTGCATGCTTTGTTAGCCCCCTTTCATGCTGTTCTTTAATGGTCCGGACTCTCACAGGACCACTACAGAGTAGATAGTATTTAGGTGGTGGATCATTCTTAGCCCTGCAGTGACACTGACATGGTGGTGGTGTGTTAGTGTGTGTTGTGCTGGTATGAGTGGATAAGACACAGCAGCGCTGATGGAGTTTTTAAACACCTCACTGTCACTGCTGGACTGAGAATAGTGCCCCATGGGCAGCGTCCTGTGACCACTGATGAAGGTCTAGAAGATGACCAACTCAAACATTTTTAAATGTTTAAAAACATATTTAAAAACTCCAGCAGCGCTGCTGTGTCTGATTCACTCATACCAGCACAACACACACTAACACACCACCACCATGTCATTGTCACTGCAATGCTGAGAATCATCCACCACTTAAATAATACCTGCTCTGTGGTGGTCCTGAACATTGAAGAACAGGGTGAAAGCAGGCTAAAAAGGTATGTAGAGAAACAGATGGACTACCCTCAGTAATTGTAGAACTACAAAGTGCTCCTATATGGTAAGTGGAGAGTAATAAAATGGACAGTGAGTGTAGAAACAAGGAGTTTCTATGACATTAAGTAGTGTTAATTGGGAATAATAAATCCTTATTTATTAACTTTAACAGTAAAACATTCCATTAACAAAAAGTTTAAGGTTTGTTCTGCTGCTAAAAAAAGCAATATCCATTAGGGGAGAAAGTAAAATGTCTAATTTTATTACAAGCCAGCTTTAAAGTCTTTTTTTCCGCACAAAGAGCTGCAGCAGAGTGCAGGTTTCATACCAGGCAGGGGGGCATCTGATATCTGATTTCACTTTAATCAGTTGGATTTGTTTTTCAGGTGGGTGACTGGTTGTATCAGGAAAAGCTCCTGCCTGGTGGTTATAAAACCTACAGCGGCTGTGGTTCTTTGTGAATGAGAGAGTACCAGTGATCTTGTGCTTTATAAATGTCATGGTTACATTTCTCAGAAAATAAAGAGCAACATACAGCAGTGTTTGTTATAGCAGCACAAATGGAGGCAGAAAGGGACAGAAGGTTGACAGCTTTAAGGCTGAAAGGGTAAAGTAATAAATATAGAGGAATACACTGATTTTAACCAGCATATGGTCTAAAATACCAGCCTGACAGTCAATGACAGATATTTTGTACCATAACAACAGATAAGATGATAAAAGCGTGTTTCCTCTTTTGGCATGATTGTGTCCTTCAACTTGCACATATTTGGTATGAACTAGAACACTGATTGCAGGTCAGACCATCTCATCCAAAATCAAATCCTTGATCCCATTAAGTCTCTTTTGACTATTTTTTATCTTTTTTGGTACAAATTCCATCATACACACCTCAAAAGAGGACTCAAAGCCATTCTATTTGCACAGTAGGAGCTTACATAAATGTCCACGTCTTTCGAGTGTCCCACAGACTCATTGTCAAATAAACACATTCTTTGGACTATAACTTTGGAAGCTCTTAACATGCTATTGAAATGTACAAAATGATACACCCTGCATGGCTGATAGTAAATGTTTTATTATAAAATTATGTAATATACACAGATCAGCCATAATATTAAAACCACCTCCTTGTTTCTACACTCACTATCCATTTTATCAGCTCAACTTCCCATGTAGAAGCACTTTGTAGTTCTACATTTACTGACTGTAGTCCATCTGTTTCTCTGCATGCTTTGTTAGCCCCCTGTCATGCTGTTCTTCAATGGTAAGGACTCTCCCAGGACCACCACAGAGCAGGTATTATTTGGGTGTTGGATCATTCTCAGCACTGCAGTGACACTGACATGGTGGTGGTCCAACAACCAAAAATATATTCATCCAACAGCGCCCTGTGGGCAGCGTCCTGTGACCACTGATGAAGGTCTAGAAGATGACCAACTCAAAAATCAGCAATAGATGCGCGATCGTCTCTGACTTTACATCTACAAGGTGGACCAACCAGGTAGGAGTGTCTAATAGAGTGGACAGTGAGTGGACACGGTATTTAAAAACTCCAGCAGCGCTGCTGTGTCTAATCAACTCCCACCAGCACAACACACACTAACACACCACCACCATGTCATTGTCACTGCAGTGCTGAGAATGATCCACCACCTGAATAATACCTGCTCTGTGGTGGTCCTGTGGACGTCCTGACCATTGAAAAACAGGGTAAAAGCAGGCTAAAAAAAGTATGTAGAGAAAGAAATGGGCTACAGTCTGTAGCTACAGTGCTTCTATATGGTAAGTGGAGCTGATAAAATGGACAGTGAGTGTAGAAACAAGGAGGTGGTTTTAATGTTATGGCTGATCAGTGTACATAAAACACTCAAATCATAATTTGGAAGTGGGGTCAACACTGCTTTTGAAAGTCACTTCAGAAGACCACATTGTCCACAAATAAACAGAAACATAAATTTTCAGAACATAACTTTTTAAGAACATTATGTAGTGTTGCCCGCTCTCCTAAATGATAATTTGAGTGTTTTATGTATATTACACAACTTATAATAAAGCATTATTATAATAAAGTGTTTTTTACATTCCATTTTTATAGCATGTTAAACAACAACACTGGCCCTGAGGACCTGAATTTATTATTCAGCCCTGGTCATTTCGTGACCAAGGTTTTGCATGTTCTGCCATGCCTATGTGGGTTTTCTCCGGGGAGTAGTTTCCTCTCTGCCTTCTGAAAACATACATAATGAAAAATGGAAACTCTAAATTGCCAGAGATGTGAGTAAGTAAATAGGTCAGTGTGGGCTGCACTTTGATTTAATGGCCTGCCCAAAATGTATTCCTGTGTTGTTCCCAGTGTTTTTGGGTGGAACCAAGTTTGAAGTTGAAGATTTGGAGCAGATATAATGGGAATAATGTGGCATTTTAACAGAACGTATAAGCTGAGAAAATCAGCAAAAGTCTTATCTCAGCTGTTCATGGGCTGTTGCCAGATGTTTCCATACCAGCTGTGATATATAATTTCTCCAGTGGGTTCTGAGCCTTCTCCATGGTCTCTCTTTAGTGGGAAGGTTAGGAAGCACCCTTGTGAGATATATAAACCACATCTCATTCTCTTCTTTTTTATTACTTATTAACGTGGTCAGAAAGACTCTAAACCCCACCTGAGGCAGCTCCCCCTCTTATTTGAAAGGAGCAACTAATTTATTGTAAGTACAACCCCAAATCAGAAAAAGTTGGGACAGCATGGAAAATGCAAATAATGAAAAAAACACACAGTTTCTTACATGTACTTTCACTTTTATTTCATTGCAGACAGGATGAACCTGAGATATTTCATGTTTTATCTGCTCAACTTCATTTCATTTATTAATAAACATCCATTCCTGCATTTCAGGCCTGCAACACATTTCAAAAAAGTTAAAAGACGTTTTGGCACCGATGATATCAAGCGATTTAGTGTTTCAGGTTTTATTTTGTACCATTCTTCCTGCAAACACGTCTTAAGATGTGCAACAGTACGAAGTCGTCGTTGTCGCATTTTTCATTTCAAAATCCTCCACACATTCTCTATTGGGGAGAGGTCAGGACTGCAGGCAGGCCAGTCCAGTACCCGTACCCTCTTCTTCCACAGCCATGCCTTTGTAATGTGTGCAGCATGTGGTTTTGCATTGTCTTGTTGAAAAATGCATGGACATCCCTGGAATAGATGACGTCTTGAAGGCTGCATATGTTGCTCTAAGATCTCAATTTACTTTTCTGCATTAATGTTGCCATCACAGAAGTGTTAATGACCTTTGCCAAGGGCACTGACACAGCCCCATACCATGACAGACCCTGGCTTTTGGACCTGTTGCTGATAACAGTCTGGATGGTCCTTTTTGTCTTTGTTCCAGAGCACACAGCGTCCATTTTTTATAAAAAAAGACCTGGAATGCTGATTCATCTGACCACAATACACATTTCTACTGTCCGATGGTCCATCCTACATGCCTCCGAGCACAGAGAAGTCGACACCGCTTCTGGACATGGTTAACATAAGACTTTTTTTTGCACAGTAAAGTTTAAAGTGGCATTTGTGCATGTAACTCTGTATTGTAGTGCTTGACAAAGGTTTGCCAAAGTAATCCCTCGCCCGTGTGGTTATATCAGCTATTGGCGGTTCTTCATGCAGTGCCGTCTGAGATAGAAGATCGCGGATGTTTAGCTTAAGCTTGCGCCCTTGGCCTTTACCAACTGAAATTCCTCATTTAATGATATTATGCACTGTAGGGGGAGAAATTAGCAAATCTTTCTTTGAGGTTCATTGTTTTTAAACATTTCAATAATTTTCTCACTCATTTGTTGACAAACTGGAGAACACTGCATTCTATATATATATATACAGTATATATATATATTATGGCAAGCCAAACAGGAAATATATAGCAAATGCTGATATATATGGAATGAAACTTGATATACAGTATATATATAATGAAACTCGATATATATATAAAGAAACTCGATATATATATATAAAATGAAACTTGATATATATATAATGAAACTCGATATATATATAATGAAACTTGATATACAGTGTATCACAAAAGTGAGTACACCCCTCACATTTCTGCAAATATTTCATTATATCTTTTCATGGGACAACACTATAGACATGAAACTTGGATATAACTTAGAGTAGTCAGTGTACAACTTGTATAGCAGTGTAGATTTACTGTCTTCTGAAAATAACTCAACACACAGCCATTAATGTCTAAATAGCTGACAACATAAGTGAGTACACCCCACAGTGAACATGTCCAAATTGTGCCCAAAGTGTCAATATTTTGTGTGACCACCATTATTATCCAGCACTGCCTTAACCCCACTGGGCATGGAATTCACCAGAGCTGCACAGGTTGCTACTGGAATCCTCTTCCACTCCTCCATGATGACATCACGGAGCTGGTGGATGTTAGACACCTTGAACTCCTCCACCTTCCACTTGAGGATGCCCCACAGTGCTCAATTGGGTTTAGTCCATCACCTTTACCTTCAGCTTCCTCAGCAAGGCAGTTGTCATCTTGGAGGTTGTGTTTGGGGTCGTTATCCTGTTGGAAAACTGCCATGAGGCCCAGTTTTCGAAGGGAGGGGATCATGCTCTGTTTCAGAATGTCATGTTGGAATTCATGTTTCCCTCAATGAACTGCAGCTCCCCAGTGCCAGCAACACTCATGCAGCCCAAGACCATGATGCTACCACCACCATGCTTGACTGTAGGCAAGATACAGTTGTCTTGGTACTTCTCACCAGGGTGCCGCCACACATGCTGGACACCATCTGAGCCAAACAAGTTTATCTTGGTCTCGTCAGACCACAGGGCATTCCAGTAATCCATGTTCTTGGACTGCTTGTCTTCAGCAAACTGTTTGCGGGCTTTCTTGTGCGTCAGCTTCCTTCTGGCATGACTACCATGCAGACCGAGTTGATGCAGTGTGCGGCGTATGGTCTGAGCACTGACAGGCTGACCTCCCACGTCTTCAACCTCTGCAGCAATGCTGGCAGCACTCATGTGTCTATTTTTTAAAGCCAACCTCTGGATATGACGCCGAACACGTGGACTCAACTTCATTGGTCGAACCTGGCGAAGCCTGTTCCGAGTGGAACCTGTCCTGGAAAACCGCTGTATGACCTTGGCCACCATGCTGTAGCTCAGTTTCAGGGTGTTAGCAATCTTCTTATAGCCCAGGCCATCTTTGTGGAGAGCAACAATTCTATTTCTCACATCCTCAGAGAGTTCTTTGCCATGAGGTGCCATGTTGAACAGCCCTGCTCCCCATTTAC
The DNA here is from genome assembly GCF_030014385.1 of Trichomycterus rosablanca. Classification (NCBI taxonomy): domain Eukaryota; kingdom Metazoa; phylum Chordata; class Actinopteri; order Siluriformes; family Trichomycteridae; genus Trichomycterus; species Trichomycterus rosablanca. The sequence goes on along the minus strand of NC_085997.1, from coordinate 16,754,772 downwards.
ACCTGGGACCTTGACACATGACACCAGGGAGGGACAATGAAACTCATATATACAGTGTATCACAAAAGTGAGTACACCCCTCACATTTCTGCAAATATTTTATTATATATTTTCATGGGACAACACTATAGACATGAAACTTGGATATAACTTAGAGTAGTCAGTGTACAACTTGTATAGCAGTGTAGATTTACTGTCTTCTGAAAATAACTCAACACACAGCCATTAATGTCTAAAATGGCTGGCAACATAAGTGAGTACACCCCACAGTGAACATGTCCAAATTGTGCCCAAAGTGTCAATATTTTGTGTGACCACCATTATTATCCAGCACTGCCTTAACCCTCCTGGGCATGGAATTCACCAGAGCTGCACAGGTTGCTACTGGAATCCTCTTCCACTCCTCCATGATGACATCACGGAGCTGGTGGATGTTAGACACCTTGTGCTCCTCCACCTTCCACTTGAGGATGCGCCACAGGTGCTCAATTGGGTTTAGTCCATCACCTTTACCTTCAGCTTCCTCAGCAAGGCAGTTGTCATCTTGGAGGTTGTGTTTGGGGTCGTTATCCTGTTGGAAAACTGCCATGAGGCCCAGTTTTCGAAGGGAGGGGATCATGCTCTGTTTCAGAATGTCACAGTACATGTTGGAATTCATGTTTCCCTCAATGAACCGCAGCTCCCCAGTGCCAGCAACACTCATGCAGCCCAAGACCATGATGCTACCACCACCATGCTTGACTGTAGGCAAGATACAGTTGTCTTGGTACTTCTCACCAGGGCGCCGCCACACATGCTGGACACCATCTGAGCCAAACAAGTTTATCTTGGTCTCGTCAGAGCACAGGGCATTCCAGTAATCCATGTTCTTGGACTGCTTGTCTTCAGCAAACTGTTTGCGGCGTATGGTCTGAGCACTGACAGGCTGACCTCCCACGTCTTCAACCTCTGCAGCAATGCTGGCAGCTCTCATGTGTCTATTTTTTAAAGCCAACCTCTGGATATGACGTCGAACACGTGGACTCAACTTCTTTGGTCGACCCTGGCGAAGCCTGTTCCAAGTGGAACCTGTCCTGGAAAACCGCTGTATGACCTTGGCCACCATGCTGTAGCTCAGTTTCAGGGTGTTAGCAATCTTCTTATAGCCCAGGCCATCTTTGTGGATAGCAACAATTCTATTTCTCACATCCTCAGAGAGTTCTTTGCCATGAGGTGCCATGTTGAATATCCAGTGGCCAGTATGAGAGAATTGTACCCAAAACACCAAATTTAACAGCCCTGCTCCCCATTTACACCTGGGACCTTGACACATGACACCAGGGAGGGACAACGACACATTTGGGCACAATTTGGACATGTTCACTGTGGGGTGTACTCACTTATGTTGCCAGCTATTTAGACATTAATGGCTGTGTGTTGAGTTATTTTCAGAAGACAGTAAATCTACACTGTTATACAAGCTGTACACTGACTACTCTAAGTTATATCCAAGTTTCATGTCTATAGTGTTGTCTCATGAAAAGATATAATGAAATATTTGCAGAAATGTGAGGGGTGTACTCACTTTTGTGATACACTGTATATAATGAAACTCGATATATATATAATGAAACCTGATATATATATAATGAAACTCGATATACAGTATATATAATGAAACTCGATATATATATAATGAAACTTGATATATATATAATGAAACCTGATATATATACAGTGTATCACAAAAGTGAGTACACCCCTCACATTTCTGCAGATATTTAAGTATATCTTTTCATGGGACAACACTGACAAAATGACACTTTGACACAATGAAAAGTAGTCTGTGTGCAGCTTATATAACAGTGTAAATTTATTCTTCCCTCAAAATAACTCAATATACAGCCATTAATGTCTAAACCACCGGCAACAAAAGTGAGTACACCCCTAAGAGACTACACCCCTAAATGTCCAAATTGAGCACTGCTTGTCATTTTCCCTCCAAAATGTCATGTGATTTGTTAGTGTTACTAGGTCTCAGGTGTGCATAGGGAGCAGGTGTGTTCAATTTAGTAGTACAGCTCTCACACTCTCTCATACTGGTCACTGAAAGTTCCAACATGGCACCTCATGGCAAAGAACTCTCTGAGGATCTTAAAAGACGAATTGTTGCGCTACATGAAGATGGCCAAGGCTACAAGAAGATTGCCAACACCCTGAAACTGAGCTGCAGCACAGTGGCCAAGATCATCCAGAGTTTTAAAAGAGCAGGGTCCACTCAGAACAGACCTCGCGTTGGTCGTCCAAAGAAGCTGAGTGCACGTGCTCAGCGTCACATCCAACTGCTGTCTTTGAAAGATAGGCGCAGGAGTGCTGTCAGCATTGCTGCAGAGATTGAAAAGGTGGGGGGTCAGCCTGTCAGTGCTCAGACCATACGCCTCACACTACATCAAATTGGTCTGCATGGCTGTCACCCCAGAAGGAAGCCTCTTCTGAAGTCTCTACACAAGAAAGCCCACAAACAGTTTGCTGAAGACATGTCAACAAAGGACATGGATTACTGGAACCATGTCCTATGGTCTGATGAGACCAAGATTAATTTGTTTGGTTCAGATGGTCTCAAGCATGTGTGGTGGCAATCAGGTGAGGAGTACAAAGATAAGTGTGTCATGCCTACAGTCAAGCATGGTGGTGGGAATGCCATGGTCTGGGGCTGCATGAGTGCAGCAGGTGTTGGGGAGTTACATTTCATTGAGGGACACATGAACTCCAATATGTACTGTGAAATACTGAAGCAGAGCATGATCCCATCCCTCCGGAAACTGGGTCGCAGGGCAGTGTTCCAGCATGATAATGACCCCAAACACACCTCTAAGACGACCACTGCTTTATTGAAGAGGCTGAGGGTAAAGGTGATGGACTGGCCAAGCATGTCTCCAGACCTAAACCCAATAGAACATCTTTGGGGCATCCTCAAGCGGAAGGTGGAGGAGCGCAAAGTCTCGAATATCCGCCAGCTCCGTGATGTCGTCATGGAGGAGTGGAAAAGCATTCCAGTGGCAACCTGTGAAGCTCTGGTAAACTCCATGCCCAGGAGAGTTAAGGCAGTTCTGGGAAATAATGGTGGCCACACAAAATATTGACACTTCAGGAACTTTCACTAAGGGGTGTACTCACTTTTGTTGCCAATGGTTTAGACATTAATGGCTGTATATTGAGTTATTTTGAGGGAAGAATAAATTTACACTGTTATATAAGCTGCACACAGACTACTTTTCATTGTGTCAAAGTGTCATTTTGTCAGTGTTGTCCCATGAAAAGACATACTTAAATATCTGCAGAAATGTGAGGGGTGTACTCACTTTTGTGATACACTGTATATAAATATATATATATATAATGAAACTCGATATATTTATAATGAAACTTGATATATATATAATGAAACCTGATATATATATAATGAAACTCGATATATATATATAATGAAACTCAATATATATATATATAATAAACTTGATATATATATAATGAAACTTGATATATATATAATAAAACTTGATATATATGGAATGAAAACTACCCCCCAAGCGCAATGCAAAGGGGTTCGTGTACCTTTGGTCATTAGTTTTTCACTTCAAATCCCAAAATTAAAAAGGTTTCAGTTTTCAGTTTCGTTTCAAATAACAAACAAACACACATTGATAGTAATAACGACATGATCTGACCCCTGTTCTGACTTTTGTGTATGTAACTAACATGACAACGTTACAACGTCCAGTACGAAAATCGCTTCACTTTAATTTTCTGCAGATAGAGCAAATATGTGCACATCACAAATACAAACACAAAAGTCAGAACAACAGGACGCGTCGTTATTATTACTTTTTAAACACTTGTGTTTGATTTACACTGTCTAAACAATAATATAAGCATGTAAGCGCATGCACGCGCGGGCGCGTTTATTTCCGATTGAAGTGAAAAACTGATGATCAAAGAGCTTGCTTTGCGTTTGGAGGAGCAATGAGGAAATCGGGGGGTCCTAGCGCCTGCCCCGTTTTATTCAAGTTTCATTATATACTGTATATACTGTGTATATATATATATATATATATATATATATATATATATATATATATATATATATATATATATATATATATACATATATACACATATATACACATATATACTGTATATATGTGCATGTATGTATATTATGTATTATGTTAATCTAATAAATCTGACTCTGCACTATGAACTTGAATCAAATGCAGTTAAAAAGCTAAAAACAGGGTCACTTACTGGCAGACTGCACAATTAATTATTTACTAATAGTTTGATTTATTCATCCAGCTGCTGCAGTATACCATTTTCCTGCACTTTCCAACACTATGATATACATTATCTATCTATCTATCTATCTATCTATCTATCTATCTATCTATCTATCTATCTATCTATCTATCTATCTATCTATCTATCTATCTATCTATCATCTATCTATCTATCTATCTATCTATCTATCTATTCACACATACACAAACATATTGAAGTGGATATATTTTATATTTAAAAATGCAGAGGTTCTATTTTTTACAGGTGCTATAATATTGTTTATTTCTTTTATTTTGTTCATATCAAGTCATTCCGTCACTTTTCACCAATCACAGGTAAGTAGATTTTGGATGGGTTCACAGCCACACAGAAACATTGGATGCAAAAAGTACAAACACACACACACACACACACACACACACACAGAGAGAGAGAGAGAGACAGAGAGAAAAGAGCACCAGTAAACTGCAAGGTAATATTCCTTCACTTGTCCATCTTATGCCATTTACTTTACTATTTGCATGAATGTACGATGAAACCCGAGTAGCCAAAAAAACAACAGCATCACACAATAATGTCCTAAAATGTTCCTCACAGAAAATGGCTGGATAAAAGATATAAACCAGGTTGCCCAGTACCCAGGAGGTGTGTAGCACCCACAGTACCTCCTGTACCAAACAAATTTTTTGCAAAGAGCTCATTATTGTTCTGATAATGTTAAGCTTTTATTTGCAGACAATGTGCTCTCGGTCCATTCTAAAGCACACTTTTAACATGCACTTAAAATTTTCGCAGCTGAGTGTGGTAGGCTGGGAATAAAATTAGCAACCTTAAGTCCAAGGCATAAAGAGCCTCACAGTTGACATCCAATATAAATAGAAATAATGCATGACCATGCTGTTTTAATGTGTGGGAATAAGATCCAAATACATGGCCAGAGCTGGGTTTGGGTTAAAATGTGGAGCATTAGATTATTTAAAGCCATATCTTATATACAGCCATGCTTATCTTTCTTGCCAATCACATGCATAAATCCCCTGAGAGCATATATCAGATTCTGTATTAGGATGTACACATTAGGATCTCGTCCCCACACTTTACTAGCCACACATCATTTTATTTATACAATATGTCACTAGCATGGCTCTATAAAGGTAACATTTTACAACCCCAAATCAGAAAAAGTTAGAACAGTATGGAAAATATGCAAATTAAATAAGAATGCAGTGTTCTCGCCACTCAGGTGGCGCAGTGGTAAAGTACGCTAGCTCACCAGAGTTGGGGTTTCGAATACATCGTATTGAATCTCAGCTCTGCCTTTCCGACTAGGCTGGGCGGCTGCATAAACAACGATTGGCTGTTGTTCAGGGTTAGAGGGTAAGAAAGTCGGATCATAGGTCCTCATAACTGGTGCGACCTTGGCCCCTGCTGGCTGACTGATGGCGCCTGCACAGGGCTGAGGAACAATGCAGATGGGGGTATGGCCCTCCGTACACAGTGCCCGTCAGTGTATGAACTCGACTCGTGCAGGTGAAAAATGCACTATCTGTACTGACTGTACGTACCAGAGGGGGCGTATGTCAGTTGAGAGGCGTCCTCAGTCAGCGGTGAAGGGTCGAATCAGTATAGAGGACGCATTCAGGGTAATTGGACACGACTAGACTGGGAAATAAAAATTGAATATATATATTATGGCAAGCCAAACAGGAAATATATAGCAAATGCTGATATATATGGAATGAAACTTGATATATGTATATATAATGAAACTCGATATATATATAAAGAAACTCGATATATATATAATGAAACTTGATATATATATAATTAAACTCATATATATATAATGAAACTCGATATATATATAATGAAACTCGATATATATATAATGAAACCTGATATATATATAATGAAACTCGATATATACAGTGTATCACGAAAGTGAGTACACCCCTCACATTTCTGCAAATATTTCATTATATCTTTTCATGGGACAACACTATAGACATGAAACTTGGATATAACTTAGAGTAGTCAGTGTACAGCTTGTATAGCAGTGTAGATTTACTGTCTTCTGAAAATAACTCAACACACAGCCATTAATGTCTAAATAGCTGGCAACATAAGTGAGTACACCCCACAGTGAACATGTCCAAATTGTGCCCAAATGTGTCGTTGTCCCTCCCTGGTGTCATGTGTCAAGGTCCCAGGTGTAAATGGGGAGCAGGGCTGTTAAATTTGGTGTTTTGGGTACAATTCTCTCATACTGGCCACTGGATATTCAACATGGCACCTCATGGCAAAGAACTCTCTGAGGATGTGAGAAATAGAATTGTTGCTCTCCACAAAGATGGTCTGGGCTATAAGAAGATTGCTAACACCCTGAAACTGAGCTACAGCATGGTGCCCAAGGTCATACAGCGGTTTTCCAGGACAGGTTCCACTCGGAACAGGCTTCGCCAGGGTCGACCAAAGAAGTTGAGTCCACGTGTTCGGCGTCATATCCAGAGGTTGGCTTTAAAAAATAGACACATGAGTGCTGCCAGCATTGCTACAGAGGTTGAAGACGTGGGAGGTCAGCCTGTCAGTGCTCAGACCATACGCCGCACACTGCATCAACTCGGTCTGCATGGTCGTCATCCCAGAAGGAAGCTGACGCACAAGAAAGCCAGCAAACAGTTTGCTGAAGACAAGCAGTCCAAGAACATGGATTACTGGAATGCCCTGTGGTCTGACGAGACCAAGATAAACTTGTTTGGCTCAGATGGTGTCCAGCATGTGTGGCGGCACCCTGGTGAGAAGTACCAAGACAACTGTATCTTGCCTACAGTCAAGCATGGTGGTGGTAGCATCATGGTCTTGGGCTGCATGAGTGTTGCTGGCACTGGGGAGCTGCAGTTCATTGAGGGAAACATGAATTCCAACATGTACTGTGACATTCTGAAACAGAGCATGATCCCCTCCCTTCAAAAACTGGGCCTCATGGCAGTTTTCCAACAGGATAATGACCCCAAACACAACCTCCAAGATGACAACTGCCTTGCTGAGGAAGCTGAAGGTAAAGGTGATGGACTAAACCCAATTGAGCACCTGTGGCGCATCCTCAAGTGGAAGGTGGAGGAGTTCAAGGTGTCTAACATCCACCAGCTCCGTGATGTCATCATGGAGGAGTGGAAGAGGATTCCAGTAGCAACCTGTGCAGCTCTGGTGAATTCCATGCCCAGGAGGGTTAAGGCAGTGATAATAATGGTGGTCACACAAAATATTGACACTTTAGGCACAGTTTGGACATGTTCACTGTGGGGTGTACTCACTTATGTTGCCAGCCATTTAGACATTAATGGCTGTGTGTTGAGTTATTTTCAGAAGACAGTAAATCTACACTGCTATACAAGTTGTACACTGACTACTCTAAGTTATATCCAAGTTTCATGTCTATAGTGTTGTCCCATGAAAAGATATAATAAAATATTTGCAGAAATGTGAGGGGTGTACTCACTTTTGTGATACACTGTATATATATATATACTGAAACTTGATATATATATAATGAAACTTGATATATATATAATGAAACTCGATATACGTATATATAATGAAACTCGATATATATATAATGAAACCTGATAAATATATAAAGAAACTCGATATATATATATACTGAAACTTGATATATATATAATGAAACTCGATATACAGTATATATAATGAAACTTGATATGTATATACTGTATATATATAATGAAACTCGATATATATATAATGAAACTTGAATGAAACCAGGGCAGGCCCTAGGACCCCCGATTTTCTCACTGGAAATCGGAAATATACGCGCACGCGCGTGCATGCTCTTACATGCTTATATTATTGTTTAGACAGTGTAAATCAAACACAAGTGTTTAAAAAGTAATAATAACGACGCGTCCTGTTGTTCTGACTTTTGTGTTTGTATTTGTGACGTGCACATATTTGCTCTATCTGCAAAAAATAAAATAAACAATGTGGGGAAGCGATTTTTGTACTGGACATTGTAACGTAGTCTTGTTAGTTATAGGGTTGCCAACTGTCCCCTAAAATACAGAATCGTTCCTTATTTGGAAACTAAACGTCACGTTCCGTATTGACCTGAAACGGGACGCGCTTTGTTCTGTATTTTTATCAATGGGAGAGAAATGCCGCAGATTAGACTGAGACAGGGCGACGTGTATGAAACAGAAGGAAACTGCTGCTGTCGTGGGAATAAGAAAGCGTCTGGTTATTATTTTAAGTAGTATTTAAGTTGTGTGCGCAGACATATCAGCATAAACTTTTTACTATTTCAATGTTTAAGTAGCGCAGTGGGCAGCGCGTCCAGGGCTGAATGTCAGTGTAATGATGGATTATGTAAAAATGTTGTTTGCACTATTGAGAAAATTTTTTACATGATGTTCTTTACAGTGGGGGTTCTAGACTATGTGAGGTGGGGGGGGGCAGAGGCTATGTTAGAGGGGCCAATTACTTAATAAAATGTGGGTTACTTTGGTGTGCAGCCTTGTCGCTGTGTGTTCACAAGTTCGCAATTAGGGGGGCCGTAGGGGGGGCCAAGCTGGTTGTCACACTGGCCCAACATCCCACCCCACACCCTATGCCTTCCGCCAACCCGCCAACTCACCAGCCCAGGGCGTTCCTTATTTCTGAAAGTTGGCAACCCTAGTTTTATACACAAAAGTCAGAACAGGGGTCAGATCTTATTAATATCAATGTGTGTTTGTTTATTATTTGAAACAAAACTGAAAACTGAAACCTTTTCAACTTTGGGATTTGAAGTGAAAAACTAATGACGAAAGGTACACAAACCCCTTTGCATTGAGCTTGGGGGGTAGTTTTTTGTCAGGAAAATTTACAGTGATGTGTCTTTTGTCTGTGTGGAGACCTGCTGTCAGACAGATGTTAGGTACTGCGGGAAGTAAAGAGAAGAAATGATGAAGACTCATGCAGCCCCGGTTCTGGACGCGCTGCCCACTGCGCTACTTAAACATTGAAATAGTAAAAAGTTTATGCTGATATGTCTGCGCACACAACTTAAATACTACTTAAAATAATAACCAGACGCTTTCTTATTCCCACGACAGCAGCAGTTTCCTTCTGTTTCATACACGTCGCCCTGTCTCGCATTTCTCTCCCATTGATAAAAATACAGAACAAAGCGCGTCCAGTATCAGGTCAATACGGAACGCGATGTTTAGTTTCCAAATAAGGAACGATTCTGTATTTTAGGGGACAGTTGGCAACCCTATAACTAACATGACAACGTTACAATGTCCAGTACAAAAATCGCTTCCCCACATTGTTTATTTTATTTTTTGCAGATAGAGCAAATATGTGCACGTCACAAATACAAACACAAAAGTCAGAACAACAGGACGCGTCGTTATTATTACTTTTTAAACACTTGTGTTTGATTTACACTGTCTAAACAATAATATAAGCATGTAAGCGCATGCACGCGCGTGCGTGTATATTTCCGATTTCCAGTGAGAAAATCGGGGGTCCTAGGGCCTGCCCTGGTTTCATTCAAGTTTCATTATATATATATCAAGTTTCATTATATATATATATAGAGTTTCATTGTATATACAGTATATATCGAGTTTCATTATATATACTGTATATCAAGTTTCAGTATATATACAGTATATCGAGTTTCATTATATATATATCGAGTTTCATTATATATATCAAGTTTCATTATATATATATCAAGTTTCATTATATATATATATCGAGTGTCATTATATATATCAAGTTTATTATATATATATCGAGTTTCATTATATATATCAAGTTTCATTATATATATATCAAGTTTCATTATATATATATCGAGTGTCATTATATATATCAAGTTTATTATATATATATCGAGTTTCATTATATATACGTATATATATATATATATATATATATAAACAAGATATATCTTCAAGATTTCAAGGTTTTCTTTGATTGCAACAACAGCAAGGTAATATGAATGTTGACAAAAGTAACATAAAAAGACAAAGAAGGACCTTAAGCTATACTGAAACAGTCCCTAACTGCCAGTGCATCATAAAAACAGTGAGAAAACAGCTGTAAAGCTTATCCACATGCAGCCATCATTTACGCATCAGCCATCATTTACGTAATAAAAAAAACACTTTTCTCAAAGGCAAAACTTTTGATGTCACATCCTGGGTATGGGGTGATGGAAAAAGAAACATTGTTAGTGGATGTTATAGTTTTAAAATGGGTTTATAGTTTGTCAAACTGGAAACTTTCCCAGCTGAGATTTCAGTGTGGAAATGTTTGTGGTGATAAATGTCCGAGTTAAATGATATTAGCTGGTATCTGAAGTGATGGTTCCACTTAGGCTGAGGGCATGAATAAATCAAAAAGCTGTGTCTGCACTTGATTTTTGTCTGGAAACAAACTCAGTGCTAGGGCAACAACTCCAGAGTGGCAGAATATAATATAATATAATATAATAGAATAGAATAGAATAGAATAAATAGAATAGAATAGAATAGAATAGAATAGAATAGAATAGAATAGAATAGAATAGAATGCCTTTATTTGTCAAATATACATATGCAGGTGTGCAGTATAACAAAATTCTTTCTTCACTTATTCCAGCTTGTTTGGAAGCTGGGGTCAGAGTGCAGGATCAGCCATTGCATAGCCCCTCTGGAGCTGAGAGGTTCAAGGGCCTAGCTGAGATTCAAACTCTCAACCTTTTAATTGATAGCCCAAAGCTCTACCCACTAGGCTACCTCTGCCCCTATAAATTTCCCTGTAAGAGTGAATTTTATAAAAACATCATTAGTGTTTAACACTGTAGATGTCACTAATATGTCACTCACTCACTCACTTTCTTAACCGCTTATCCAATTAGGGTTTTCGTGTGTGTGTGTGTGGGGGGGGAGCCTATCCCAGCTTTTCAATGGGCTCAAGGCACACAGTAACACCCTGGACAGGGCTCCAGTCCATTGCAGGGCAGACACACATACACGCACACACACACACACACACACACACACACCCTTTCACCTGTAGAGCAATTCAGTGTCTCCTGAATTAACCTGACTGCATGTTTTTGAACTGTGGGAGGAAACCAGAGCTCCTGGAGGCAACCCATGCAGACACGGGGAGAACATGCAAACTCCGCACGGAAAGGACCCGCCCTACCCACCAAGCCATCGTGCTGCCCACTAATATCCCTCTATATATTATTGTTTCATTATTATATGTTGTTGTGTGGTGTGATGGCGCAGAGAGTGGGATGTCAGTGTCACTGCAGTGCTGAGAATGATCCACCACCCAAATAATACCTACTCTGTGGTGGTCCTGTATAATAAAAATAAGTTTTCTTATAGTGGGTTTGTCATTGGCACATTTTGTATCTCTTTTGTAGCCCATTATGTGCAACTTACCAGTGTCTAGCCTGTGATTATTTAAAACATACTAAAAATATACTTATATACTTATAAGTCTGAGAGTTCGGAGTGTGTTCTAAGAACAAGCATCCTGGAATGTCTTACTTTTGCTGTATCATTTTCAAAAAGAACATTGACTCATATAACTTCTTGATAACATCTCGCTTTCTGAGCCCTGAAGTCAGATGGACCATAAGAATCTTAGCTGTAGTGCCTCTGTTGAGCAAAACAGAGCATCTTGTTCTGACTGCTGTAGTAAAGAACGCTGCTGTAGTTAAGAAAAGCAAACTAATATTTTTCCATGATTGTTAATTATCTTTGACATCAGTATGTGTGGCTGTAATGTCTTATAATAAAGTTATGGATGATGGTACTGGGTATGTGAGACCAATGAATGTCCATATGAGAGACTCTAAAGCAGCTTAGTGTGTATTTTGGTTAGAGGAACGGCAATTGTGCTTTACTGTGATTGGTTCCCAGAATTTTTTATGCATTTTCACTCAGGTGTTAATAATGTGGAGATAAGAGAGTTTGGCTTTGTTGTTCATCAAAAGTAGCTAGTGTGTTTGTGTGTGTGTGTGTGTGTGTGTGTGTTTTGTGTATGTGTGTGTGTGATCACTATACAGCAGCTTTGTCATATAAAACCTACCGATATCATCATATTGCACTCCCACCATGGCACAACCCAGCTCTGTTTTCCCCTCAGCTCATAAAGCTCAGATCAAGTTCACAATCTTGGCTTAACCATGTAATCCGCAGAGAAGGCGATCAAAGAATATAATCCATTTTGAGGACAGGGTTCTGAATCTCAAAATCCAGAGTTAAATCAGTCCCTTAACACTGCTGAACATAAAAATTAAATATCTGATCATACTTTTATTCATATCAATAAATCACTCATTTGCTATTTCAGCTATATGTAATTTCAGTATATATATATATATATATATACAGTGCTCAGCATAAATGAGTACACCCCAACAGATTTGTCAGAAAACCTTTAGTTTCTTTACAGAATCAACATTTTCTATGGGGTACTATACTACAGAATACTCCTACAAATGTGGGCCATTGATTGCAAACAAGATTTGTTCATTTGTACACACAAAAAAGTTATTTTCTCAACAAATTCATTCAAGACCATGTTGCAAAAATGAGTACACCCCAATGAAAGTCTTAGGAGTTTAGACTACAAAATTCTAATTAACACGAATTTAACCACATGTGAGTCTAATTATTCATTAAACAGGTGTCCAGCAGACAGTTGACAGTTAAAAGGGCATTACTTAACAAAGAAAACCCCATCCCATTTCATGCTGTCAGCAGTGGCACCACATGGAAGAGAAATGTCACAAGACCTGAGAAAGAAAATTGTTTCTTTACACAAGAAAGGTGAAGGCTACAAGAAGATCGGCAAAGCTTTACTGATCAGTCAGAATACTGTAGCAAAAGTGATACAAAAATTTAACAAAGATGGAACTGCAACCATCTTACAGAGACGTCCAGGCCATCCACGGATGTTAACACCCAAACAGGAGCGTCTTCTGATGAGAAGTGTTGAAGAAAATCGGCATGCAAGTTCACTGCAGTTAGCTAAAGAGGTAAAAAGCCAAACTGGGGTGACTTTTTCCCGTGACACAGTACAGCGTACACTGCAGAAGAATGGCATGCATGGGTATCATCCACGAAGGAAGCCTCTCCTGAAGCCCATGCACAAAAAAGCCCGCCTAGAATTTGCCAGGGCCCATGCTGAAAAAGATGAAGACTACTGGGACTCTATACTCTGGAGTGATGAGACCAAGATAAATGTTTTTGGAACTGATGGCTTCCAAACTGTATGGCGTCGCAAAGGTGAGGAGTACAAAGAAGAATGCATGGTGCCTACAGTGAAACATGGTGGTGGCAGTGTCCTTATGTGGGGCTGCATGAGTGCTGCTGGTGTTGGGGAGCTGCATTTCATCGATGGTATCATGAATTCACAGATGTGCTGCTCTATATTGAAGGACAAGATGCTACCATCACTTCATGCCCTTGGTTGTCATGCACTTTTCCAACATGACAATGATCCAAAACACACATCTAAGGCCACTGTTGCATTTCTGAAGAAGAACAGGGTGTAAGTGAATCAGTATGTCTCCTGATCTGAACCCAATCAAACACCTATGGGGAATTCTGAAGACACAGGTTGAGCATCACTCTCCATCCAGCATCCAGGCTCTAAAAGAGGTCGTTCTTGAAGAATTGAAAAAGATAGACGTTGCAATTTGTCGCCAACTTGTTCATTCCATGATTAGAAGACTTAATGCTGTCCATAAAAATCATAGTGGTCATATAAAATACTAGATGTAGTACTTTTTGATGTGGGGTGTATTCATTTTTGCATCAACTCATTTGAGTAAAACTGAATATTTTGTAATCTAAGTTATATTATTAACCTTACTTTTATGTTATGGGTTAAAGAAATGTTCTATGAAACTCAGTCTTGTCAAAATTTAGAAATTTGTTCCTGTGTTCAGTGAGATATTGATTAAAATCTTACTTTTCAAAGGGGGTGTACTCATTTATGCTGAGCACTGTATATATATATATATATATACAGTGTATCACAAAAGTGAGTACACCCCTCACATTTCTGCAAATATTTTATTATATCTTTTCATGGGACAACACTATAGAAATAAAACTTGGATATAACTTAGAGTAGTCAGTGTACAACTTGTATAGCAGTGTAGATTTACTGTCTTCTGAAAATAACTCAACACACAGCCATTAATGTCTAAATGGCTGGCAACATAAGTGAGTACACCCCACAGTGAACATGTCCAAATTGTGCCCAAAGTGTCAATATTTTGTGTGACCACCATTATTATCCAGCACTGCCTTAACCCTCCTGGGCATGGAATTCACCAGAGCTGCACAGGTTGCTACTGGAATCCTCTTCCACTCCTCCATGATGACATCACGGAGCTGGTGGATGTTAGACACCTTGAACTCCTCCACCTTCCACTTGAGGATGCGCCACAGGTGCTCAATTGGGTTTAGTCCATCACCTTTATCTTCAGCTTCCTCAGCAAGGCAGTTGTCATCTTGGAGGTTGTGTTTGGGGTCGTTATCCTGTTGGAAAACTGCCATGAGGCCCAGTTTTCGAAGGGAGGGGATCATGCTCTGTTTCAGAATGTCACAGTGCATGTTGAAATTCATGTTTCCCTCAATGAACTGCAGCTCCCCAGTGCCAGCAACACTCATGCAGCCCAAGACCATGATGCTACCACCACCATGCTTGACTGTAGGCAAGATACAGTTGTCTTGGTACTTCTCACCAGGGCGCCGCCACACATGCTGGACACCATCTGAGCCAAACAAGTTTATCTTGGTCTCGTCAGACCACAGGGCATTCCAGTAATCCATGTTCTTGGACTGCTTGTCTTCAGCAAACTGTTTGTGGGCTTTCTTGTGCGTCAGCTTCCTTCTGGGATGACGACCATGCAGACCGAGTTGATGCAGTGTGCGGCGTATGGTCTGAGCACTGACAGGCTGACCTCCCACGTCTTCAACCTCTGCAGCAATGCTGGCAGCACTCATGTATCTATTTTTTAAAGCCAACCTCTGGATATGACGCCGAACACGTGGACTCAACTTCTTTGGTCGACCCTGGCGAAGCCTGTTCCGAGTGGAACCTGTCCTGGAAAACTGCTGTATGACCTTGGCCACCATGCTGTAGCTCAGTTTCAGGGTGTTAGCAATCTTCTTATAGCCCAGGCCATCTTTGTAGAGAGCAACAATTCTATTTCTCACATCCTCAGAGAGTTCTTTGCCATGAGGTGCCATGTTGAATATCCAGTGGCCAGTATGAGAGAATTGTACCCAAAACACCAAATTTAACAGCCCTGCTCCCCATTTACACCTGGGACCTTGACACATGACACCAGGGAGGGACAACGACACATTTGGGCACAATTTGGACATGTTCACTGTGGGGTGTACTCACTTATGTTGCCAGCTATTTAGACATTAATGGCTGTGTGTTGAGTTATTTTCAGAAGACAGTAAATCTACACTGCTATACAAGCTGTACACTGACTACTCTAAGTTATATCCAAGTTTCATGTCTATAGTGTTGTCCCATGAAAAGATATAATAAAATATTTGCAGAAATGTGAGGGGTGTACTTACTTTTGTGATACACTGTATATATATATATATATATATATATATATATATATATATATATATATATACACCGATCAGCCATAACATCAAAACTACCTCCTTGTTTCTACACTCACTGTCCATTTTATCAGCTGCACTTGCCATATAGAAGCACTTTGTAGTTCTACAATTACTGACTGTAGTCCATCAGTTTCTCTGCATACTTTTTTAACCTGCTCTCACCCTGTTCTTCAATGGTCAGGACCCCCACAGAGTAGGTATCATTTAGGTGGTGGATCATTCTCAGCACTGCAGTGACGCTGACGTGGTGGTGGTGTGTTAGTGTGTGTTGTGCTGGTATGAGTGGATCAGACACAGCAGCGCTGCTGGAGTTTTTAAATACTGTGTCCACTTACTGTCCACTCTATTACACACTTCTACCTGGTTGGTCCACCTTTTAGATGTAAAGTCAGAGACGATCGCTCATCTATTTCTGCTGTTTGAGTTGTCATCTTCTAGACCTTCATCAGTGATTACAGGACGCTGCCTACAGGGCGCTATTGGCTCGATATTTAGGTTGGTTCTCAGCCCAGCAGTGACAGTGAGGTGTTTAAAAACTCCATCAGCATTGCTGTGTCTTATCCACTCATACCAGCACAACACACACTAACACACCACCACCATGTCAGTGTCACTGCAGTGCTGAGAATGATCTATCACCCAAATAATACCTGTTCTGTGGTGGTCCTGTGGGGGTCCTGACCATTGAAGAACAGAGTGAAAGCAGGTTAAAAAGTATGTAGAGAAATATATGGACTACAGTCAGTAATTGTATAACTTAAAAGTGCTCCTATATGGTAAGTGGAGCTGATAAAATGGACAGTGTAGAAACAAGGAGGTGGTTTTAATGTTATGGCTGATCTGTGTATATTCTTTCCACTTTTAGGCTGGTAGAGAATTTAAATCAGATTTAGTGGTTGTTTTATATATTTAAGATATTCTTTCAATCTTTTAACACAGGATTTCAAATGTTAGTATTCGAGGAATTGGATACCCCCAGTGGTGTATTTCTGATTTAGAATGATATTAAGGTCTTCCCGTCAAGGATGTGTTTGTGTGTGTGTGATACATTTTTTATTCTATGAAGCGAGGTTAAGTGTTTTTTTTATGAGGAAGTCTAGGTTGCTCACTGTGGGAGTGTGTGAGGATGGAGCGAATAAGGACCTTGTGATGTTGTGTAATTTCTATCAGGCTGTCAGGGTCCCTGCTATAGGGACTTTACAGCAAGCATTATGGAACTTAATATAACTTAACATAACCTAATAAAGTCTACAAGATGTCTGAATAATTTCTGAATCCACCGAATAATGAGATGCAGTTTCAGACTCTCCACTCCACTCTTCATCTTACTTATGGATAACACACAAGGTTATTTCTTGCAAAGCTGTCAATTTGTGATTTTAAATAGGATGAAAAAGCTTATTTATTTATTTATATATTTATTTATTTATTATTTTTGACAGGCATAATGTTCAAGATAAATTTGTCAAAAAGGGCAGTGCTTTTTAATAAATGACAATGTGTTGTCTTGCGCCCATGTTAATAATAATACATTGTTTTGTGCTGTTTTAATTTTATTAGAAACCACAATTGATTTTACCATCTACCATATAGAAGCATTTTGTAGTTCTACAATTACTGACTGTAGTCCATCTATTTCTCTGCATACCTTTTTAACCTGCTTTCACCCTGTTCTTCAATGGTCAGGACCACCATAGGACCACTATAGTATTATTTAGGTGGTGGATGATTCTCAGCACTGCAGTGACACTGACATGGTGGTGGTGTGTTAGTGTGTGTTGTGCTGTTATTAGTGGATCAGACACAGCAGTGCTGGTGGAGTTTTTAAATACCGTGTCCACTCACTGTCCACTCTACTAGACACTCCTACCTAGTTGGTCCACTTTGTAGATGTAAAGTCAGAGACGATCGCTTATCTATTGCTGCTGTTTGAGTTGTTCATCAACTACACCATCAGTGGTCACAGGATGCTGCCCACGCTGCTGTGTCTTATCCACTCATACCAGCACAACACACACTAACACACCACCACCATGTCATTGCCACTGCAGTGCTGAGAATGACCCACCACTCAAATAATACCTGCTCTGTAGTGGTCCTGGGAGAGTCCTGACCAGTGAAGAACAGGGTGAAAGGGGGGGGGGGGGGGGGGGGGGGTTAACAAAGCATGTAGAGAAACAGATGGACTACTGTCAGTAATTGTAGACTTACAAAGTGCTGCTATATGGTAAGTGGAGCTGATAAAATAAACAGTGAGTGTAGAATCATGGCTGATCAGTGTATGTGTGTTGTATTAGTGCTGTCCATGCCCTTCACTTCACATGCATAAAGACATGCTTACGATTTAACACTTCCAATTCATAAATTGAAGCTGCTTGAGTTACAGTCCAGTGGTTATTAGGTCAACTACACCACAGTATTTTGTTTGTTTATTTATTTATTTAATGCTTTTTCATACACCCTTGTTAATAATATTATAATATTATAATAATATAATACTATTGTTTTTTGCTGTTTCAAGTTCATTAGAAACCAACATTAATTTTAAAATAATTGATTTTTAATAAGAATGTAAATAGGAAAAGAAAAATACAACACCTGTCATTAGCTATAAATTATGCTAGTTCACTACCACTGAGATCCAGGGTTCGAATCGCCAGTGGTCACCAACCTTTTTTGCACCACGGTCCGGTTTCATATAAGACATAATTTCACAGACCGGCAGGGAGTAGAATAACAATAGAATGGAAAATCAGTGTGAATTCTAAACTTTTTTCGATGCAACAAGGTGATGCTCCCACCTACTGGTGATTGGGGACAATAACACCAGAAGAGTATTGGAAATTTAATTGTTCCTGTAGCAATCTCTAATTATTTATTCTTTTTTTGTGGCCCGGTAATAAATGACCCACGGACCGGTACTGTGGTTGGGGACCACTGCTATAGGCCACTTGGGCATCCACATACAGACATGATTGGCTATGTCTGGGGAGGGGGTTGGTTGAGGTTTTAATGATGGATTGGCATCCTGTCCGGAGTGTGTTATCAGTCTATTTTCCCTAAAATCATTGTGGCCTGTGATTCTAGGAAAACCAGACTCACCATAACCCTGACAAGTATAAAGCAGTGGTAAAACATGACAATGCTCATTTGAAAGAGAAAAAAAATTATGCAAGTAAAACAGAATGGTGGTTTAGTAAACATTATTCAGATCATACACATCAAAACTGAACAGAAGTCCTACAGGGAACACTTCAAAACCCTTTAAAATTGCCACCATGTAGTGTACCACACCCAGTATATCTGTGCAGATGCCTGAAGAGTAAACTCTTCTCTTCAGTGCTTCTTGAGCTTAACTTGCTGTGAAATAGGCAGCCAGTGGCAAGGAAAAAGTAGAGATAGCTCAAACGCATCAACAGCAGTTTGCTTTCCGGGAGAACAGACACAGCCTTCATCTTCCCAGACACTGGGGGTCAACACAAGGTTGAAGAGAGAAAGAGCTGAAACCTTTATCAAAACCGTAGGGGTGCACATTTGAGCCCACCTGTAGAGAAACCAGTATGGTAATAACTTCAGTGTGCCTCAGGTAAGCTCAGACTGGGATAATACAATATCTTGATGTTATTTTCTCAGTAGTGAATGTGTGTGTACGTGTAAACCTTTCATATATATCTGTGTATCTGACATAATACCTGTTCATCAAAACACTCTGTTTTCTGCTTTTTTTTTCTTTTGAACTTACTTTTCCTTACTTTTTTATCTTTCCTTTTGAATCATCTCTCAGTTACAAATAATCTGTTCTGAAAAAAATAACATTTACATTTATTTATTTATTTTTGATGCTTCATACTTCATACAAGGGTCATTCCTGGGATTGGATGCCTTTTGGACCTTAAAACTTTTTGAAAATGAAAAACTGTTTTAATATGTTTTTCATGTTGTATTATGAAAAGGACATGTTATACTTTTCCAAAGTAATATTGGTCAAGCTCAAGCACACAAACTGTAGGTTTTATTAAAGCATTTTTATGCAGTCTCTGACATAGGATGTCAAATGCATAACTGTTGTGTTTCTGTCTTTTAGCTGCACTTAAGGCCATTCTTTAAAGGATGCACACATAATATCAATATTTCTGTTATTATTATAACCAAACTGAATAATAAAGCTATATAAATTACACATGCACCTCATATACACTGTGACATCCTAACACCCTGTTACGTATTAGGTTGTAACAGCACTGAAAAAAAACTATGTTGGATTTACATGAAAAAAATATGTACATCGGTTGCACATAATAAAGTTATGTTTACTTAAAATTAAGCATTCATGTTCTACACACTAAAGTATTATTTGTTAAATCAACATGACTTTTTCATATAAATGTAAATCTTTTCATTAATGTAAAGTATAATCAATTATTATTTGTTAAACTAACATGACTTTTTTATACAAATTTAAAGCTTTTCATTAACGTAAAGTATAAACAATTATTATTTGTTAAACTAACATGACTTTTTTATACAAATTTAAAGCTTTTCATTAACGTAAAGTATAATCAATTATTATTTGTTAAACTAACATGACTTTTTTATACAAATTTAAAGCTTTTCATTAAAGTAAATTATTTTGAAATATCATCTATTAAACCAACATGACTTCATTATGCTAAGTACACAGTGTGTTAAACTAACCTATCCCCAGGTCAACCTGATACTATTTAGTTATAAACCTTTGGCATCAATTTTACATTTTCAAATTATTTTGTAACCTGATTCATGTTAAGTAGTGTATTTTGTACCTAACTAATTTTGCCTAATCTTTTACCTACAACATTATTTTTTCAGAAAGCCAACATGGCAATAAACACACACACATTTCTTAAAAAAACAAAATATCTGTATTTAGTAACAATACCAATCATTTTTATAAATTTACTCTGAACTGCACTATTGTGAGGATTTGGCCTTTTCTTCCTCAAACAACTTTACAACTTCACTCAAAAAAAAAAAAAAAAAAAAAAAAAAAAAAAAAAATCTGTGTGCATACACACAAAACATACAGCATTTGAAAAAAAAAAAAAATACACCAATCAGCCATAAAATTAAAACCACCTCCTTGTTTCTACACACACACTGTCCATTTTATCAGGACCACCACAGGACCACCACAGAGCAGGTATTATTTGGGTGGTGGATCATTCTCAGCACTGCAGTGACACTGACATGGTGGTGGTGTGTTAGTGTGTGTTGTGCTGGTATGAGTGGATCAGACACAGCAGTGCTGCTGGAGTTTTTAAATACCGTGTCCACTCACTGTCCACTCTATTAGACACGCCTACCTAGTCGGTCCACCTCGTAGATGTAAAGTCAGAGACGATCGCTCATCTATTGCTGCTGTTTGATCTTCTAGACCTTCATCAGTAGTCACAGGACGCTGCCCACGCTGTGAACACGGTATTTAAAAACTCCATCAGCGCTGCTGTGTCTGATCCACTCATACCAGCACAACACACACCAACACACCACCACCATGTCAGTGTCACTGCAGTGCTGAGAATGATCCACCACCTAAATAATACCTACTCTGTCATGGTCCTGGGAGAGTCCTGATCATTGAAGAACAGAGTGAAAGCAGGTTAAAAAAGCATGCAGAGAAACAAATGGACTACAGTCAGTAATTGTAGAACTACAAAGTGCTTCTATATGGTAAGTGGAGCTGATTAAATGGACAGTGGTTTTAATGTTATGGTTGATCAGTTATATAATGTGTTTTATAAAGAAAATGCATAGTAAACATCCATTACTACTGGAACCCAAAGCAATATCATTCAGTAGTAGTATGCAGTGGTTAAATCAAATTTTCTTTTCAGTGGTGATTGGAACATGGGTTCACAATGTCTGCAACACAAATATAACTATTCACTATTTAGCATGAATATTACATAAAACGGCAAATTTCTCTAAAACAGAGCATTTCACACCAAACTACACTGAATGAATTTGTTGACATGCTAACCATTAATTATGCAAAAACATTAGAGAACATAAAGAGTTCTTTTTCAAGACGAAAAAAATGGCATCAATAAAGAATGATCCACAATGACGCAAAGAATTCTTACGTACAAGGCTGTAAAAATCTGTTTGCACCTTCCCAAATCTTCTACTGTTGCCAATGTCACATTTCAATGTTTTACAGCTTTCAAATAACATTAACACAAAATAAACAACACAAGCAAACACAAACGCAGCTTTTAAATGATCATTTAGTTTCATGAAGATGACCGATAATCCAATTGACAAATGTGTTCGGTGTTACTAGGCATGACTGCAGCTTTTAAATAATAGTTTAGTTTATTGAACATGTGAAATAGTAATGTGTTTACTCATGTTGACTATCTTATATTAAAATTAGTTTACAACTCATAGACATTAAAATGTAACAAATGAACAACAATATAAGAAATTGGGAAGGAGCAAATACTTTATTTTTACAACACTGTAGTTTTCAACTCTGGACAGCTAATATCTTTGATAAAAGCAGTAGGTATTGGTCGAACCTCAAACAAAACAGTAAGACTTTCCTTATAATATTTGTGTTTGCCTAACAATGTAGTGTTGTAAATCTGTTAATAACAAATGCCCCATAAATGTGCAAGCGCTCAAACGATTATAATGACTTGCTTCCCACCATTACAGTCTTCAACAGTAAATAATGCATGAACAAATCACCCCAAATCCAACAGGAAAGGGGGTACTGTACCAGTTATAAATAATATATGCATATATAACAAAGCATTTGAATGCAAGGTTCACATATGTTCACAAAAATCAATGAGAGGGGTCATAAAAGAGGCTGAGGCCAAGATACCCTCTATTCAGTGATTCATTCCAAAACATGTCAGTTTACTGATAAAGTCTGTTTTTAAGGACTTGGACTTTCTTAGAGAGTGTGTTGCCTTCAAGCTCCATGACAACCTTCTGAAGCACTTCGAAGGTGTACTTGAGTTCAGGAGGGTAGTTTAGGTTTAGAGAATACATTAGGCCAAACAACATTGCAGAAGCTAATGCAACATTATCCAACTCCTGCAAGACCACTTGACCCTCAAGGACAATCCCAATGTCGTCTGGTTTATCACTGGCATCTCTTTTTTTTAAAACATATATTCCCAGTGTGGTCTCCTCAATGGATCCCTGGATGAGGGCTTCATCTGCTGCCTGAAGAACACACAGTCACAAAATAAGATTACACAAACACATTGCTAATGTGTAGAGGAAATATTGTACTGCAGAATGAAAGGACAGGTTCTGAAGTTAGCCTACACATTTTTGTGAATGATCGCACTGGGCCCCAAAATGGATTTCAACTGCAATATTCTCATCAGTATTATTATTCTATTTACTGTATTTTATTACCCATATTCATTTACATGCTAACAAGTCACTGGCAATAAATTGCCAAAGAGCAGGCATATGTTGCTTTTTCACCATAGTAAAAATCCATACTGTCACAGCCCCATCATTACAATATTGATATCTGACTTGGCTGATATAGAATTTCAATAAATAGACATTGTAAAGTTTACAAAATATTAAAGATAAAATCTGGGCATCTGAACCTCAAAAACAGTACTCACCACATACTCTCTCAAGAGGTCTGGATCCTCGTTGAGGTACACACAAATTGCCTTGATGATACATTCTCGTCCTAAATCAATATCATCATTCTATTCAAAGGGAATAAGCAGAGCAAGTTGTTTGCTTAAAGTCTTTTTCCTTTTAATCAAATGCTACATCAACAAAGCAGTACTTTTTTCAAGGAAGTATACTTACTTGAGCCATGGGTGCTATGATGCTCTCTAGGTGTTTGCCTATTTGTCCTCCTCTTTTTTTAAACAGAACCATCAGTTTCTCAGAGTGCACATCTAACTGAGAGAGAAATCTGGACTGAAGGGGCATGGAGGTAATCCGCTTAAATTCAGCATTTATCTGAAAACAAGAATGATTAGACATAAATGTGCTGTGAAGCAGGAATTTGGAAAGAAATACAATGAAAACGTTTGTCACCCGTTTATTTACTATAAGCAAGAGGAAGCTTAAATTTCATTTGTACAGCAGTTCCAAAGTTCACAAATAATTAGTATTATGACCTCTGGAGCTTGGCCTGGGGGTAGTGTACGACGGGGAGTTCCTGGTGGCTATAGGCAGCCCACATAACCTGGTCAAGCTCAGCCCAAAAAGGCAACATGGGAGGATCTTGTGGACCCACTACCCAAAAAATCCAAAGTAAGGGTGTGGTGCAGTGTTTGTTGGCCACATGTTTGTTGGGCACATAAGCGGACTACATAATGACGATAATTTGTCTAAAACTAAGGGGGGCCGTCAAGCAGCCAGCAGATAATTTTACAAAAATATGCCAAATGTTTAGCTTTGTGGCAAAGCTCAACAGTTAGGCTTCATACAAACAGCTTTTGTTTTAGCTTGTTCATAACATCTCTGTGTGTAGAATGTTATAAATTACATACCTCGCTTACGTCAAAGAGTGCTGGCCATCTTGCCTGAAAGTCTTGTATCATTGGTGTATCACGAACCACTTCATGTCTCCTGTATGCAAATGTCTTTTCCATTTTCATTCTCACTTCCCTGTTGTTCTTCTTCTTAACATCTGAAAGAAGCTCAACTCTCACACTCTCAAGGCTCTTAACAGATTCTCCAGCAGGATAGGAGGGACAGTAGTTCACTTCAGACCTCCTAGGTTTTTTTATGCCAAAAGCAGCACTTGATTTGCCCTCTGGTTTGTGCTTAAGAGAGTTTATTGTCACCTATGGACACCCAAGCTTTCTCAAGTGAGTGCGGTAGATTGCCAGTTTATTCTTCAAGCTAGCTTTCCATCCAGCAAATCCAGTGAGGGAGCCTTTCTCAGTCAGACAAGGATGCTTTGAGATGAGGGCCTCTCCAACAGTGTTAAACTCTTTATCAGTGACATAAACTTTAAACGTAACTATTTCTTGCACCAGGCCGTCAAGAATGTTTGACTTCAGTTTTGGATCTGGAATAAGCAATGTACCATTTTCCTTGTAAGCTGCATTGCCCTGATGAAGTTTCAACTCTGCATCGTAACAAAACTTAGGAACATGAAAGATTCTAGGCCAAAATGACTGAGAGCTTGATGACGATGACTCTGACTCTGGTGAAGAGAGTATATCTGTGTCAACACTAGACAGAGATGAGGATTCATCAACCGAGCGATGGGCAGTAGCTGAGGTAAAAGAGATATTAGCACAGTGGGGAGCTGAAGCGTCGGTTATGGGAATTACTCTGATTGTCCCTCTATCCTGTACTTCATTAATTGAAGTAAGGTTCATAAACTCATTTCCAAATAGTGCATCCATAAATTGAAGCCTAAAATTAAAGTGAACTTCACACTGTCTTTGTACCTCATCAACAAGTTCTTTGATAGATTCAGGAAGTCCATTTTGGAAAGTTATCCTCTGACTGCTGTTGTCACCCAGGATAACTCTGAGAACTGCTGGGGAATACATCCTTCTATGCCTTAGTCTGTTAAGAGAAAGTAAGAATAGTGATTAGGTTAAAGCGTAATTACTTATTATTTTAGGTTAATCAGATTTTTTATTTTATTTATTTATTTTTATTGTATTGAAACAACCATGTATTGAATAGGATGTCAGGTTTCTCATTTTTAAACTGATTCTAGCCCAGGCTTTTATTTTGTAGTCAAATCATAAAACATCATCAACTACTCCACTTATCCTTTTAGGGTCATGGTGGCAATAGGGCAAGCAAAAAACCCAGATGTTTCTGCCAGGGGCCCCTTCCCCCACACTGTGCCCAACAAACACTGCACCACACCCTTAATCTGGATCTTGCGGGTAGTGGGTCCACAACATCCTCCCACGTTGCCTTTTCGGGTTGAGCTCGGCCAGGGTTAAATGGGCTGCCTATGCTCCCATGCCAAGCTCCAGGGGTAGGTCCTGGTAACCCTTTCCTGGGCAGGGCACACAGTGTGCTCTCCTTTGGGTTCATAAGGGCGAAATATGGATCGTGTTTGTTTGGATCTTCACTCCAGACCTGTTCACCTTGGGAGACCCTACTGGGAACTCTTGGCAACCTAGCCCTGGAGTTCATTAGATCACACAAGCCAACAAAATTGCATATATGTACAAAACAGAACACTTTTAATGACAACTTTGGGGAGGGTTAACCAACCTTTAATAATGATATGCCTTTTTAAGGTCACCATACGGCTTGATCCAACCATGTAACAGGCCAGTGGATATGTGTCAGTGAGTTCACTGAGTGCCACAAGTTTTATTTCTCTGGACGGGGACAAGCTTAGTTCAAAGGCTCTGTAGTGTTCACTGTACCACCCACACAGAACTTTTACAATAAAAAACAGACTCTCATGTATTACACACATCTGAATAATTTCAGCAAACTCTGGTAATCCACCTGCTGATCCATGGACAACTATCATGCCATTACTGTAGGCTATGCCACTACTTGATGCATTCTTGGCAAGATGAACTTCAGACATGCTAGGGCATTTTAGCCTAATAGCCTCAGCCACTTCCTCCTTCAGTACATCAACTGGAACTGTGGATACATTAGATACATTTAGGCTAGATGTACCATAGGATGGCGAGTTTATGTGAAAAGCAATCATCATTTGATGTTTTGAAGCCAAAGTAAGAGGTATATTCTTAAAGCAACTGGTTTGTTGCACAATGTTCTTAAAGAAGCCATGCTTGGCTTCAAATCGCATTGTCCAAACTGCAACTACTGGTCCAAAACATCTTATCATCTGAGGATAGTGCTCAAGATAGTGGTGCTTCGGTAGAATTCGGACATCAGGGAACAGCTCTTGGTACCTCTGTCTGTGGTCAACAATTTTGCTGTCAAGGAATGAGATGGATTCATCAGTATGCACGGGAGCAACAACTAACTCAACAATATCTTTCAAATCCATCAACACAAGCCACGCTGGCTCATTTTCTGGCACAAGATGCCCAATCACAAATGGGAGCAGCCTCAGTAGGCTCCAATTTTCATGAGCGTTGCCGCCAATAGTTTTACGAACCAAGAAACTCTGTGGTACAATGTGTGGCTTATTCGTTTTGTCTGACCATTTATAGGGAAAAGCCAATATAGCTTTATTCAAGTGATCCAATGTAAATAACTTTTTTGAAATCATTGATGCCAAGCAATACGCCAGCTCAACAGGCACAATGCCCTCAAATAAGTCATGAGCAATGTCAGGAGGGAAACCGGAGACAACATGAAAATGAGACAGATTTTTGGTAAAAACACACTCCCTTTTAACTCCAAAGCAATGTGCATTGATCTCACAAGCTGTTTTTACATGTTCTGCATGGTCCTCTTTAGTTCTCAGCCTGAAAGCACCAGATGCAACACAATGATTCCTAATATCACAACTCCTTCCTGTGCAAAACCGACAAAAGAAATCACCAGAAAAACTTTCTATGAATCCAGCAATACTGTGAGCTCCCAAGTTATCAGCCACAATACACAACACTGTACCTTTAAGAGACCTGCCAAACAAAGGCACATACACACCATGGTCCTCAAGAGTTTTTAGATCTTGAAGAAGAGGTTCCAAAACTTTGTCATAACCGTAAGTTTTTACAAAACAAAAAAAAAAAAGTACTGCAAGATAAATAGACGACAACGACGAGTGGGAGCCTGGTGGCAAATTACCTAAAATCCAGTAAATACCACAAAGCTTGTGTTTTTTCCGGGAAGTGCCTAGGGGGTTGCAGGTCTCAAAATCATCAATATAGAGACGCAGTGATATTCGCAACTCATCTGCATTCAGGAAGCTGTTTTCCTTAAAATGTAAACCATCTTCAGGTGACCTGAATTCATAAGATGGGTCAGATTCGATGTCCTGCTGTTCTCTATGATTTTGAATAATCCTATCAAGAATGTCTTTTCTATTTAAAATTTGCTGCAAAGATTTTAACAGTGGAACATACTGAAAAGTGTGTTTTTTTTTATGATCAAGTATGTAAGTAATTGGTTCCACAACATTGAATTTTTCCTTGTAGTACTGTTTGCGTCGATACGAAGTGCTTAGAGGGCCACCTTTTTCAATTGCTTTTGGAACAGGGTTAGATGAGCAAACCGCTGTGGTGATTTCTGTAACTACAAATTCATCAACATGTAGGTTGTGATGCTGAAAGATATCCCTTACAGCATCTCTAGATAGTGGAACTGATGCAGAGTTTATCAAGTAAAGTTCTTGTAAAAATTCATCAATAGCTGTACCTGGCACATGGACTAAATATTCCAACTTCAGTAAGGCTGCTGCAAGCTGCTGCTCAATTACACTTGGAAGTGCCTCATGTTCATTGCTTAAATCAAGAGATGTATCAGAAACTCCCTCTTTCACACACTCGCAATCCTGACTATCAGTAAAAAAATTATCTAATGATGGGTTTTTTAACTAACTACTTCATAGAAATCAAGTAAATCTAACATCTAATCCACATTTCAATTTAGAGAAACACATTTGTGGTCTGTTTATATAAATTTCAAACATATAATTTTAAGTGTTAAATCATTACATTTACATTAAAATCTCAGTTCAACCACCAAGATTTTGTTCAAAATGAAAAAAAAATGTACTCACCACAATTGCACAACCTTTGGAACAGCACTCAAGAGGCCAAACAATGGCACTAGATGAAAAAAACGTCTAAACAGTTTAAAAAAAAAAAAAAAAGTTATTTGTAAAGTAAAATAAACCATAGGAATTTACAGTGAGACTCCATAAAGGCTTTTATAATGAGAAAACTGACCAACACCGTCTAAAGAATTATAATATTATTTAACTAATGAAGTTATCTCATATATATAAAGTCTATTTTCACAAGCGTTAGCTTGTTTTACAATAGTAAAGTTTTTAAAAAAACTACCATTTATTACGGATTTTAAAAGAGAAGTTCTGTCACATACATTTTCAAAATCTAAAACACATTCCGTGCAGCATTACCGCATTATTAATACTGATAAAAAAAAGATAGAACTAGTCTTCTAACTAGCATTAGCATAGTTAACGTTTAAGCATTAACATAAACTTTGTTTCGCTCGAAATTATCGGCATATCAAAAACTAAACTTGTTCAAATATTGCATGTAAACAAACTACCTCTAACACTGACTGAAACTTAATACGTTTTAATTACCTTTTCCGTGTAGTTTGCGGTCCACATCCACAGTAAATCTTTCAAAAGCGAGGGAAAATATGGCGTGCTTCAACAGTGACGGTTTTCTGTCCTCGAGACTGACCCCCGAAGGCGAAATTTCCCGGGTAATAAAACATAACTACTTTAATTATTCTTAACATGATTGAAACTAGCAGAATTTACATACCTAAAAATTGAAATATATTTACAAGATTTAAACATGTTCTGAAGAGAAATATTAATAAATTATGTAATATATACAAGCTGCATATTTGTAATTTGAACAGCACTCGAGTTTCCATTTTTTCAGTGAGGGTGGACCATAACAGGGTGGACATTCTGACATAAAATTAGCCATTAGCTAGCGAGTGAGCAAAACCATGCTAGCATAAAAGTGAATTCAGACAAAGAATTCTCTGCTTTTTAGTATGATTATTTTTAAAATGATCAAATCGTATTGCTTTTTCTCATATATCCCATAACAGGGTGGACATGTTATGGTTGACCATATAAGACTTTCAGGATAAAATGTGAAAAAAACAACATTAAAATGAGGAGTTAGCCACTCATCTTCCACAGTTGTTTTCCCTCCAAAAAGATCATGTGAGCTCCAGGAAATGTCGTCAGTATGTAAAACAGCTCTTCATTATAAGAGACAGTAGTAAGAAATAACAGGGTGGACAGCAACTTGAGGGACGTGTGAAAAACCCTTATAATCAGCAATAAAATAAAACTCATAAAGAAAAAAATATCCAGGGTTTAGAGCAGGGCCGGCGCTAGGGGGGGGCTGAGGGGGGCATTGCCCCCCCAAATTGTGTCTTTGCCCCCCCAAGCAAAGCAGTCCAGAACCGGGGCTAGGGGGGGCTGAGGGGGGCATTGCCCCCCCAAATTGTGTCTTTGCCCCCCCAAGCAAAGCAGTCCAGAACCGGGGCTGGTTTAGAGGGACTTAAGCAAACCTTTTAAACAGTATTGAAAGACTGAGATATTTTCATGATTAAACCTCATATATCCATCACTAAATGAGAATGTACAGCACTGGGGACATGGGAAAACCTCTGGTATCTGAGATAAAAACAGTATGTATACAGTCATTTTATTTTATTTTTTATTTTTTTTTTGGGGGGGGGGGGGGGGGGGGTAGAAAACATTGTGTTTAGTATTTGAAAGTGTTAATCAGTAAGATGTTTAGAAATTGTATTGTTTAAGATTTACTTAATACATACAATGATCAGTACTGGGGACACAAAAGACACCAAATTGTAGGAATGACCCACAAAAAAAGTGAGGGTTGAGGGTTTTGCTCAATGCCCAAACAATGGAAGCACACAGTAAATACAAGAGTTCTTCAAAAAGTTTTGCACTTTTTAAAACTCTTTAAAACTTTTTAAAAAGGCTATTTATTAAGAATCTTAAAAACAAAGTACAGTACATCACTTTTCTACATAGTCACCTTCTAATGCATTTTTCCCAGTGTCATACCAACTTTTTAATGCCATCAGCAAAAATGTTTTTGGTTGAGCGCTTAGCCATTGATGCATCGCTGCTTTCACATCGTCATCACATTAAAATCTTCTTCCCCTTAAATCTTCTTTGAGCGGTCCAAAAAGATGAAAATCAGATGGCGCTAAATCCGTACTACAAGCTCTCTCTCAGTCTCTCCGACATGACCAATTACTACTCCTCCCACCCTCACCGTTTCCAAACAAAATATAAAAGTGTGAAAATGTTTTGAAGATCCCTCATATGTATGTATGTATGTACATACACCGATCAGCCATAACATTAAAACCACCTCCTTGTTTCTACACTCACTGCACTTTATCAGCTCCACTTACCATATAGAAGCACTTAGTAGATCTACAATTACTGACTGTAGTCCATCTATTTCTCTACATACCTTTTTAGCCTGCTTTCACCCTGTTCTTCAATGGTCAGGACCACCACAGAACAGGTATTATTTGGGTGGTGAATCATCGTCAGCACTGCAGTGACAATGACATGGTGCTGGTGTGTTAGTGTGTGTTGTGTTGGTATGAGTGGATCAGACACAGCAGCACTGTGAGTTTTTAAATACCGTGTCCACTCACTGTCCACTCTATTAGACACTCCTAGTTGGTCCACCATCTCATATGTATGTATATATATATATATATATATATATATATATATATATATATATAGATATATAGATAGATAGATAGATAGATAGATAGATAGATAGATAGATAGATAGATAGATAGATAGATAGATAGATGATTGATTGATTGATTGATTGATTGATAGATTGATAGATAACATACAGTATGTATATAGATATAATGCAATATACATTTGTATATCATAACATATGTATATAGACAATCATGATTTAGTAAAAAAGAGAACATTAACAAATTTTGGTTCATATAAAATACATAACTTCCTTTTAACTTGTGGGAATAGACTAAAAGAGCTGTTTCTTGTTCCGTTGTGACTGTTCCACAATGCAGAGTATGCATTTTTCCTTTAACAATATGGCAGTTTTGCAAATAGGGAACAGACTATTTTAGAGCATAAAATATTGGTTATTTTTGAACCACAAGGCCTCACAGATATTAGGATGTCTGTGTAAAAATGGTCAGACTGATATGAAATGCGTTCTCTTGGGCTGACACCTCTGTATGAACTGAATACAATGATCGACTAAAGTGATAAAATGAAGATTGAAGAAAGGCGAAGTAAATAATGCATGAGTCTGCAATTCAGATATCAGTGTTAAATATGGATGCAGGGCGAGTAACATTTTGGATGACAATAATATTAGATATTCATAGCAATCTTAGTTCTTATTTTTGATGTCTGCGTCAGACACTGTCTGAATATAGCTGATGTATTTCTGGTTATTAATTTATTAAGATGTATGTTTCTCATGAGTGCAGAATTTGTATACAGACATGTGATCTCCATGAGAATGCCTGCTTTTCAACTAGGTTAGAACAGGTGTAAAAAGTGTTTGTTTTTTTTCAGTTTAGTTTTTTCTGACTGTTTTACATGTTTAGCAATTACTCTCTGACTACTTCCATCATTAAGGCATTTCATCCAAAGAACTGCTGCTCACTGGATTTTCTTTCACAATTCTTTTTAATTCTAGACCGTTGTGCATTAAAATCCCAGATTATTATGCTTTGATATGACCATATATTATACAGTTTTATATACTGTATATATACTGTATATATATATATATATATATATATATATATATATATAAAAGTATTTAGTCAGCCACTGATTGTGCAAGTTCTCCTACTTAGAAAGATGAGAGAGGTCTGTAATTTTCATCATAGGTACACTTCAACTAT
Organism: Trichomycterus rosablanca; assembly: GCF_030014385.1. NCBI lineage: Eukaryota > Metazoa > Chordata > Actinopteri > Siluriformes > Trichomycteridae > Trichomycterus > Trichomycterus rosablanca. The sequence goes on along the minus strand of NC_085997.1, from coordinate 16,722,207 downwards.
GAGAGACAAAATGAGAAAAAAAAATCTAGGAAATCACATTGTAGGATTTTTAAAGAATTTATTTGTAAATTATGGTGGAAAATAAGTATTTGGTCAATAACAAACAAGCAAGATTTCTGGCTCTCACAGACCTGTAACCTCTTCTTTAAGAAGCTCTTTTGTCCTCCACTCGTTACCTGTAATAATTGCACCGGTTTGACCTCGTTATCTGTATAAAAGACACCTGTCCACAGCCTCAAACAGTCAGACTCCAAACTCAACCATGGCCAAGACCAAAGAGCTGTCAAAGGACACCAGGAAGAAAATTGTAAACCTGCACCAGGCTGGGAAGAGTGAATCTACAATAGGCAAGCAGGTTGGTGTGAATAAATCAACTGTGGGAGCAATTGTAAGAAAATGGAAGACATACAAGACCATTGATAATCTCCCTTTGGGTCAAGATCTCATCTCGTGGGGTCAAAATGATCATGAGAACGGTGAGCAAAAATGCCAGAACTACACGGAGGGACCTGATGAATGACCTGCAGAGAGCTGGGACCAAAGTACAAAGGCTACCATCAGTAACACACTACGCCGAGAGGGACTCAAATCCTGCAGTGCCAGGCGTGTCCCCCTGCTTAAGCCAGTACATGTCCAGGCCTGTCTGAAGTTTGCCAGAGAGCATATGGATGATCCAGAAGAGGATTGGGAGAATATCATGTGGTCAGATGAAATCAAAATGGAACTTTTTGGTAAAAACTCAACTCGTCGTGTTTGGCGGCCGAGTTGCATCCCAAGAACACCATACCTACTGTGAAGCATGGGGGTGGAAACATCATGCTTTGGGGCTGTTTTTCTGCAAAGGGGACAGGACGACTGATCCGTGTTAAGGGAAGAATGAACGGGGCCATGTATCGTGAGATTTTAAGCCAAAACCTCCTTCCATCAGTGAGAGCATTGAAGATGGAACGTGGCTGGGTCTTCCAGCATGACGATGATGCCAAACACACCGCTCGGGCAACGAAGGAGTGGCTCCGTAAAAAGCATTTCAAGGTCCTGGAGTGGCCTAGCCAGTCTCCAGACCTCAACCCCATAGAAAATTTGTGGAATCCGTGTTGCCCAGCAACAGCCCCAAAACATCACTGCTCTAGAGGAGATCTGCATGGAGGAATGGGCCAAAATACCAGCTACAGTGTGTGCAAACCTGGTGAAGACTTACAGGAAACCTTTGACCTCTGTCATTGCCGACAAAGGTTATGTTACAAAGTATTGAGTTGAACTTTTGTTATTGACCAAATACTTATTTTCCACCATAATTTACAAATAAATTGTTTAAAAATCCTACAATGTGATTTCCTGGATTTTTTTTTCTCATTTTGTCTCTCATAGTTGAAGTGTACCTATATTACAGACCTCTCTCATCTTTCTAAGTAGGAAAACTTGCACAATCAGTGGCTGACTAAATACTTTTTGACCCCACTGTACAGTGTATCACAAAAGTGAGTACACCCCTCACATTTCTGCAAATATTTTATTATATCTTTTCATGGGACGACACTGTAGACATGAAACTTGGATATAACTTAGAGTAGTCAGTGTACAACTTGTAGCAGTGTAGATTTACTGTCTTCTGAAAATAACTCAACACACAGCCATTAATGTCTAAATGGCTGGCAACATAAGTGAGTACACCCCACAGTGAACATGTCCAAATTGTGCCCAAAGTGTCAATATTTTGTGTGACCACCATTATTATCACTGCCTTAACCCTCCTGGGCATGGAATTCACCAGAGCTGCACAGGTTGCTACTGGAATCCTCTTCCACTCCTCCATGATGACGTCACGGAGCTAGTGGATGTTAGACACCTTGAACTCCTCCATCTTCCACTTGAGGATGCGCCACAGGTGCTCAATTGGGTTTAGTCCATCACCTTTACCTTCAGCTTCCTCAGCAAGGCAGTTGTCATCTTGGAGGTTGTGTTTGGGGTCGTTATCCTGTCGGAAAACTGCCATGAGGCCCAGTTTTTGAAGGGAGGGGATCATGCTCTGTTTCAGAATGTCACAGTACATGTTGGAATTCATGTTTCCCTCAATGAACTGCAGCTCCCCAGTGCCAGCAACACTCATGCAGCCCAAGACCATGATGCTACCACCACCATGCTTGACTGTAGGCAAGATACAGTTGTCTTGGTACTTCTCACCAGGGCGCCGCCACACATGCTGGACACCATCTGAGCCAAACAAGTTTATCTTGGTCTCGTCAGACCACAGGGCATTCCAGTAATCCATGTTCTTGGACTGCTTGTCTTCAGCAAACTGTTTGCTGGCTTTCTTGTGCGTCAGCTTCCTTCTGGGATGACGACCATGCAGACCGAGTTGATGCAGTGTGCGGCGTATGGTCTGAGCACTGACAGGCTGACCTCCCACGTCTTCAACCTCTGCAGCAATGCTGGCAGCACTCATGTGTCTATTTTTTAAAGCCAACCTCTGGATATGACGCCGAACACGTGGACTCAACTTCTTTGGTCGACCCTGGCGAAGCCTGTTCCGAGTGGAACCTGTCCTGGAAAACCGCTGTATGACCTTGGCCACCATGCTGTAGCTCAGTTTCAGGGTGTTAGCAATCTTCTTATAGCCCAGGCCATCTTTGTGGAGAGCAACAATTCTATTTCTCACATCCTCAGAGAGTTCTTTGCCATGAGGTGCCATGTTGAATATCCAGTGGCCAGTATGAGAGAATTGTACCCAAAACACCAAATTTAACAGCCCTGCTCCCCATTTACACCTGGGACCTTGACACATGACACCAGGGAGGGACAACGACACATTTGGGCGCAATCTGGACATGTTCACTGTGGGGTGTACTCACTTATGTTGCCAGCTATTTAGACATTAATGGCTGTGTGTTGAGTTATTTTCAGAAGACAGTAAATCTACACTGCTATACAAGTTGTACACTGACTACTCTAAGTTATATCCAAGTTTCATGTCTATAGTGTTGTCCCATGAAAAGATATAATGAAATATTTGCAGAAATGTGAGGGGTGTACTCACTTTTGTGATACACTGTATATATATATGGCTGGCTGGTTTAGTTTTGGCAATAATGTAACTCTATATATGGTCATATCAAGCATATTAATCTTAATATATGCAGTGTTGATTGCAGACAGTTTGAAACCAAGATATTTCATGTTTTGTCTGGTCAACTTCAATTCATTAGTTAATATACCTCCATTCCTGCATTTCAGGCCTGCAACAAATTCCAAAAATGTTGGAACGGGGCAATTTAGGTCTAGTAATGAGGTGAAAAAACTAAATAATGATGTGATTCCAAACAGGTGATTGTTATCATGGTTTGGTACAAAAGCAACATCAAGGAAAGAGTCTTTGATGAGCAAAGATGATCAGAGGATCTCCAGTTTGTCAACAAATGTGTGAGAAAATGATTGAAATGATTAAAAACAATGTACCTCAAAGAAAGATTGGAAGGGATTTGCATATTTCTCTCTCTACAGAGCATAATATCATTAAACCATTCAAGAAATCAGGAGGAATTTCAGTGTGTAAAGGCCAAGGGCGCAAGCTTAAGCTGATCGACGACCCCGTACTGTTGCACATCTTAAGACATGTTTGCAGGAAGAATGAGACAAAATAAAAGCTGAAACACTAAATCGCTTGGTATCCTCTGTGCCAAAACGTCTTTTAAATGTGGTGAAAAGGAATGGCAACATCACTTTTTTCGGAACGTGTGGCAGGCCTGAAATGCAGGAATGGATGTTTATTAATAAATGAAATTAAGTTGACAATTTGCATTTTCCATGCTGTCCCAACTTTTTCTGATTTGGGGTTGTACATTTTTGTGTGACCACAACACAACGCAGTTAACTGTACTGTATGTGTAAGATTGTGATAAATGTTTTATCATTTATTTTACGTTGTACTCATCATTATAGACTATAAATCTGTTTTACCATGTTCCTGTGTATAGGATTTATTACAGCCTTTTTTATCAGATAACAATTGCTCACCTGTTCCGAGGTGTTTCAGTAGCCATAGGCTTTTGTTTCAATTCCCCAAGTGTAACCGAATATAGACAGTAAATAGAAATTAAAACCATTAACCTTGTCATGAACTAAAGAGGTTTTATGGGTAACAGGATTTATGGGACAATTGTTCCCCCCTCCCTGAGGAGTTAGCACCAACAGATGATAAATTAAAGAGCTGTATTTTCCAGTTAATTAAACAAGGCATTATCAGCTGTTATTGTTGAATTCTTTTAAGAAACAGCTGTCACTGATATTTGATGCTTAGGATTGAAACACAGTATTGTTAATTATCTGTGTCATTATATCATTAACACTGTGCATGCTAGCCCAAAGTACATACATTTTGGAAAGCAGAAAAAACCCTCCTATTAAAGATTCTTTTATCATGGAAACACATGAGGCACAAGCCAATTAAGCAGTCTTTGTAATTAAAGCTCTTGCCATCCATCCAAGTATGGTGCACATCTGTCTATAAGCAGCATATCTGTCTATAAAGACATATACTTACGTTTTTCTACCGATTGACTAAGAATTTTCCTTTATTCTGACACACATTCACACTCTTAGCAGTTTATTAGGAACAGTTTTCTCAAACGTACACCCGTTGACCATTTTCATTAGCTATATTTACTATATAGATGCACTGTGTGGAAAATAACCGCAGAACCCCTACTGACATGATGTTATTTGGGTGGTCGAGCATTCTCAACACTGCAGTGAAACAGTGTAATGACATTATAGCATGTTGGATGATGGGAGCATGGGAGCATAACAGGTTTTCCTCACCTGAGTGTTTATCAGAATCTTTATTATTTGCCAAGTGCCAGATGTTCAAGAAATTTCTCTTGGTGCATTTGTCAACATATATACAGGGTGGGCCATTTATATGGATACACCAAAATAAAAAGGGAATGGTTGGTGATATTAACTTCCTGTTTGTGGCACATTAGTATATGGGAGGGGGGAAACTTCTCAAGATGGGTGGTGACCATGGCGGCCATTTTGAAGTCGGCCATTTTGGATCCAACTTTAGTTTTTTCAATGGGAAGAGGGTCATGTGACACATCAAACTTATTGAGAATTTCACAAGAAAAACAACGGTGTGCTTGGTTTTAACGTAACTTTATTCTTTCATGAGTTATTTACAAGTTTCTGACCACTTATGAAATGTGTTCAAAGTGCTGCCCATTGTGTTGGATTGTCAATGCAACCCTCTTCTCCCACTCTTCACACACTGATAGCAACACCGCAGAAGAAATACACAGGCTTCCAGTATCCGTAGTTTCAGGTGCTGCACATCTCGTATCTTCACAGCATAGACAATTGCCTTCAGATGACCCCAAAGATAAAAGTCTAAGGGGGTCAGATCGTGAAACCTTGGGGGCCATTCAACTGGCCCACGACGACCAATCCACTTTCCAGGAAACTGTTCATCTAGGAATGCTCGGACCTGACACCCATAATGTGGTGGTGCACCATCTTGCTGGAAAAACTCAGGGAACGTGCCAGCTTCAGTGCATAAAGAGGGAAACACATCATCATGTAGCAATTTCAAATATCCAGTGGCCTTGAGGTTTCCATTGATGAAGAATGGCCCCACTATCTTTGTACCCCATATACCACACCATACCATCAATTTTCGTGTTCCAACAGTCTTGGAGGGATCTATCCAATGTGGGTTAGTGTCAGACCAATAGCGGTGGTTTTGTTTGTTAACTTCACCATTCACATAAAAGTTTGCCTCATCACTGAACAAAATGTTCTGTGTAAACTGAGGGTCCTGTTCCAATTTTTGTTTTGCCCATTCTGCAAATTCAGTGCGCTGATCTGGGTCATCCTCGCTGAGATGCTGCAGCAGCTGGAGTTTGTAAGGGTGCCATTTGTGAGTAGCTAATATCCGCCGAAGGGATGTTCGACTGATGCCACTCTCCAGTGACATGCGGCGAGTGCTACGCTGTGGGCTCTTGCTGAATGAAGCTAGGACAGCCACTGACGTTTCTTCATTAGTGACAGTTTTCATGCATCCACATTTTGGCAAATCCAACACTGAACCAGTTTCACGAAACTTGGCAAGCAGTTTGCTAACTGTAGCATGGGAGATGGGTGGTCTCGTAGGGTGTCTTGCATTGAAATCTGCTGCAATGACCCGTGTACTGCGTTCACCAGACATCAACACAATTTCTATCCGCTCCTCACGTGTTAACCTCTGCGACATGTCAATGGCTGTAAACAAAGAGAAGCTTGTAAATAACTCATGAAATAATAAAGTTACGTTAAAACCAAGCACCATTGTTTTTCTTGTGAAATTCTCAATAAGTTTGATGTGTCACATGACCCTCTTCCCATTGAAAAAACTAAAGCTGGATCCAAAATGGCCGACTTCAAAATGGCCGCCATGGTCACCACCCATCTTGAAAAGTTTTCCCCCTCCCATATACTAATGTGCCACAAACAGGAAGTTAATATCACCAACCATTCCCATTTTATTTAGGTGTACATCTATTTGAATAATAGAAATTCGAACACTGTATAAAAACATAGAATAACCAATACAACAGCAACATAGACAGTACAACATCAAACAAAGTGTGCAATGAAGATGTACAGTACAGTACACTGACAGACTGACAAAAAATGTGCGATGAAGATTATTTTAAGTAAATAAGGTGTGTATGTGCTTTGACTGCATAAGGGAAAAATATGAAAGACACGTGTGATGTGCAGCATGTATGATAAGATCCACATGCATTCTGTTAAAGCAAAGGAATGTGGGAATAGTCCTTGTGTAGTATAGTAATGGCCTGGGGAAAGAAGCTGTGGAGGTGGCGGTTGGTTCGAGTCTTTAAGGCTCTCACTCTTGGTCTCTGCTGAGATGAAAATCACAGGAGAAGGGAGTGACCGCGGTGTGAAGAGTCAGCCATAATCTTCCCTGCCCTCTTTCTCATCCTAGAGGAGTACAGATCTTCAAGGGTGGGAAGACGACAGCCGATGATTTTCTCAGCACATCGCAGTGTATGCTGTAGCTTATGCTTGGCGTGCAGAGATGCCGAGCCGAACCAGACAGTGATTGAAGATGGGATGACGGAAGAAGCTTTACCTAAGGACCATATTTATACACCGATCAGCCATAACATTGAAACCACCTCCTTGTTTCTACACTCACTGTCCATTTTATCAGCTCCACTTACCATATAGGAGCACTTTGTAGTTCTACAATTACTGACTGTAGTCCATCTGTTTCTCTGCTTGCTTTTTTAGCCCCCTTTCATGCTGTTCTTCAATGATCAGGACCACCACGGAGCAGGTATTATTTGGGTGGTGGATCATTCTCAGCCTTGCAGTTACAATGACATGGTGGTGGTGTGTTAGTGTGTGTTGTGCTGGTATGAGTGGATCAGACACAGCAGCACTGCTGGAGTTTTTAAATACCGTGTCCACTCACTGTCCACTCACTGTCCACTCTATTAGACACTCCTACCTAGATGGTCTACCTTGTAGATGTAAAGTCAGAGACTTGCTGCTGTTTGAGTTGGTCATCTTCTAGACTGTCATCAGTGGTCACAGGACGCTGCCCATGGGCCGCTGTTGGCTGGATATTTTTGGTTGCTGGACTATTCTCAGTCCAGCAGGGACAGCGAGGTGTTTAAGAATTCCATCAGCATTACTGTGTCTTATCCACTCATACCAGCACAACACACACTAACACACCACCACCATGTCAGTGTCACTGAAGAGCTGAGAATGACCCACCACCCAAATAATACCTGTTCTGTAGTGGTCCTGGGAGAGTCCTGACCATTGCAGAACAGCATGAAAGGGGGCTAACCAAGCATGCAGAGAAACAGATGGACTACAGTCAATAACTGTAGAACTACAAAGTGCTTCTATATGGTAAGTGGAGCTGATAAAGCAAGTGTAGAAACAAGGAGGTGGTTCTAATGTTATGGCCGATCAGTGTATATATAGTATGTTTTATAGTATCTATCTATCTATCTATCTATCTATCTATCTATCTATCTATCTATCTATCTATCTATCTATCTATCTATCTATCTATCTATGTATGTGTGTGTGTATACAGTATATATGTTTTGGTTCTCAGGTAAAGATTATTTTCCTGATAATCACTGTTCTGTTAGTGTGCAGCCACATACACAGAAGGGTTCAATGTGATGTGTGTTGTTGTGACACGTTCACCTCCTTACTAGTATTAAAATTATCAGCTTTAAGCTACAGTAGCTCTTATGTTGGTTCAGACCAAATTTGCTGCAGATTTGTGGCTTGTACCTCATCAGACCACTGTCAGTGGGTATTCATCACAGTGTTCTGTAAGCACCCCTGCTTTTTTGGAGATACTTCAACCCAGATGTTTGGCCCCTGTTAAGTCACTCAGGTCTTCATGACTAATCTGCAACTGCATTCAACATGTGCAAAACAAGTAACTAAAATTAGCCCAACATTTAATATATTCTTAACTGTGACATGCAAAGGTATTTCAAAATAGACATTGCCATGCCAGGGCAGTTGTAACCTAGTGGTTAAGGTACTGGACTAGTAATCAGAAGGTTGTTGGTTGGTTGGCTAACATTGTCTGCTCCATGGGCTGCGTACAATGGCTGACCCTGCGCCCCAGCTTCCAAACAAGCTGGAATATGCGGGGGGAAAAAATAATTGTACTGTACATGTGTATATGTATATATGACAAAAAGAAAATCTACAAAATCTTCTTCTTTGTCATTTAAGGTTTCTGAAAATCTTTTGAGACCCCAGTGTTGACTACCACTGACCCAACCTTAAAATATTTAAAACAGTCTTCGATTAGGACTGGCAAACCAGATGTCTTTGAACACAGGCCTTTAAGTTTTGCTTAAATAAAATCAGAACTTTAAATAGGTCTCCAGTCAGGTCTAAAGCTCTGAAGTGCTTTTTATTGGAGTTATGCTTGAAAGTGATTTAAACATAATTAAAAAAATTTTTTCATGAGTGTTATGCCCAATAGCATGCTAAGTGCTATATATAATATGTTAAGGCTTCCAAAAAGTTTTTAAGAGTCTCTTAAAACAAGCTCTACCTCTGGTTCTGGGAGAGAGGACCACTTTTGGGATGTTCATAAGAGACCTAAGTCATTTAATACTAAACCTATTTGAGTTATATAATCTAAATGGAGGGAGAAAATAATACACTTACGGAGGGCCTAATTTGTATTTTAGAAGTAGTCTGGAGGAAATCCATTTTATGAATTAGCACTCAAAATTGTATCTAAGCCTCAAGGCGTCGTATGCGCAGTAGTTTTTATTTAATATATGCTTTTTAATTTGTATCATTTTTTTTCTTATTTTTCGGGTTTGTTTAGACCCCTCAGGAATAAAAGACCTTAGTGTAAAGTGCTGTACATTTTACAAAGGTCTGGAGGTTCAGACATTTCACATACACCGATCAGCCATAACATTAAAACCACCTTCTTGTTTCTACACTCACCGTCCATTTTATCAGCTCCACTTACCATATAGAAGCACTTTATAGTTCTACAATTACTGACTGTAGTCCATCTGTTTCTCTGCATGCTTTGTTAGCCCCCTTTCATACTGTTCTTCAATGGTCAGGACTCTCCCAGAGGATCACTACAGAGCAGGTATTATTTGGGTGGTGGATCGTTCTCAGCACTGCAGTGACAATGACATGGTGGTGGTGTGTTAGTGTGTGTTGTGCTGGTATGAGTGGATCAAACAGCAGCGCTGATGGAGTTTTTAAACACCTCACTGTCACTGCTGGACTGAGAATAGTCCACCAACCAAAAATATCCAGCCAACAGCGTCCTGTGAGCAGCGTCCTGTGACTACTGATGAAGGTCTAGAAGATGACCAACTCAAACAGCAGCAATAGATGAGCGATCGTCTCTGACTTTATATCTACAATGTGGATCAACCAGGTGGGAGTGTCTAATAGAGTGGACAGTGAGTGGACACAGTATTTAAAAACTCCAGCAGCGCTGCTGTGTCTGATCCACTCATACCAGCACAACACACTAACACACCACCACCATGTCACTGTAACTGCAGTGCTGAGAATGATCCACCACCTAAATAATACCTGCTCTGTGGGGGTCCTGTGGGGGTCCTGACCATTGAAGAACTGCTTCAAGAAGTGCTTCTATATGGTAAGTGGAGCTGATAAAATGGACAGTGAGTGTAGAAACAAGGAAGAGGTTTTAATGTTATGGCTGATCAGTGTCTGTCTGCAAGGCTTTTCTATAGGTGCTCTTAAATGCCCACAGGAGTTGTTGGGGGAATGAGTGGATCATGTGCTTCATGTCCAAGATGTATTTCTTTCTTGTGCCCACTTTTACCAGGTGACCCTGCTCAAAATAAAGCGGTTATTGAAAATGATTAAAAGAATAATATAGCCACTAATATTTATCATATGCCATTCATACATTTATACAAAATATAACTCCCAACTAAAACATCTTACTTTAATTAAATATACATGTTCCTTCATTTAGTCATATTTACCGCTTCTTCTTAAGAGGTCCTAATGGTGGGGAAATAAAAAAAATGGGCATAACCAGTCCATTTCTGGGCAAAAACAATTAAAAATTTGCACATTTACGTCTAAGGGGAATTCAAATAGTCCAAACAGGTCCAGTCTGCAAGAATATGGCAGGTGGGAGGAAACTGAAGTAATTGGAAGTAAACCCACACAGGCGGAAGAAAACACATGTAAAAAATCTTACAAACTGGCCCAGGTCCAGGGGATCCAGATTTAATCTTTGCCACTAGTTATTACAGTATGTTTCTGGATGTCTCTTGTTCTACCAGCTGCACTAACATGATCACACTATTTTATTATTATTTATTTATTAGGATTTTAACGTCATGTTTTACACTTTGGTTACATTCATGACAGAAACGGTAGTTACTCGATACACAAGATTCATCAGTTCACAAGTTTAATGTCAAAAACAGTCATGGACAATTTTGTGTCTCTAATTCACCTCACTTGCATGTCTTTGGACTGTGGGAGGAAACTGGAGCTCCCGGAGGAAGCCCACACAGACACGGGGAGAACAAACTCCACACAGAAAGGACCTGGACTGATCCACCTGGGGATGAAACCCAGGACCTTCTTGCTGTTCAACAGTGAGCCACTGAGCCACTGTGCCGCCCAGGATTGCACTATTATTTAAATTTTTTACATTATTCATATGGATAACCACTGTAGCTATAACCATCTTTACTCCTTCTCTAAGTCATGTGCATGACGTAAAGTAAATGGCAATTAAACACTTTTAATAAAGGATAGATTGTTGTTTTCAGACCTCAAACTATTACTTTGTTGTTGAAAGAAAAAATGTGGAATATAGTTTTCACTCTTCTATAACCACACATGCTGAAATAAATTATTTTTCATTAAAAGTATACAAGTGCTAGTGTTCTTTAACATATTTCCTAAAATAAAACAACAGCTGTTATTTTATTGTGATATAGTAGTATGGTATGGAAGTATGTGATAACTGCGGGATAACAGGAAACAAAAAAAGTAGATCAGCTAGCAAGAAAAAAAAAACAAGTGAAAAGACAACAGACCTCAAGCTCTCACCCTCTGATATCTTCATTCTAATAACAGCATACATACAAAACCAGTGGCAATCAGAATGGAACTCACTAACCGACAATAAGCTGCATGAAATTTGTCCTAATATAAATATTCAGCAAAATACCTTTCTGGAAAAAAGTACAGAACAAATGTTATATACAAGATGCCGTATCGGACACACTCAGTTTACACATTCATATCTGATAAAGGGAGAGGAGGCCCTCGTATGCAACATTTGTCAAACTACAATTACTGTAAAACACATTTTGACTGAATGTGTTGAATACAACAGAGAAGGAGAGAGACTAAGAATAAGCAATCTCTTCATCAGAAGCAATGCAAGCATGATGATAAACTTTCTTACATAATTAAGGACTTGTTTATAAACCCAGTAAGTCACTGAACTAATACAAAGTTTTCATACGAAAAACCGGTCTTGCCTTGAAGATAACTCACCAGAGTAAATAAGGCGTTATGAAAACCAAACAAACCAAGTATGTAATAAAATGTAGTAAATGTTACATGGTTGATGTAAATGTAAACATTAATCTCTGCTTTAAACAGCACTATTTTAGTTATAGCACTAATACCATGTGTAGTAGTATTTGGTGGGTATTCATGGGAGTGTGGACTGGAAATCTTTCACACCATCCTGGCAATTATGTTTACACTTTCAAATGTGTGTAATAGTCTCTCACTTCCTGATCCTGACATCTAACAGACCTACTGAAATGTCAGACATGTTTTCTTTTTATGGAACAAACACAACATAATGTTACTTTAATATAATGTGAGAACATGCCCAAATCGGACAGGGGTGACAGCCATGTCCCAGCTATTTTTTTTTCTATACATACTTCATGTTATTATTATTATTATTATTATTATTATTATTATTATTATTATTATTAGAGTTTATCATATTTTTTTACATATTCAAATGCATACAAGTGTGTGGAAACAATTTGATTGTAGATCTTTTTATTGCATTTTATAAAACCTTCTGACTTTTTTTTGGAAATGGTGTTCGTGTGTGTATAATGCTACTATCTCAATACTGAAAACTGTTTTTCAACTAAGTGCACTACTATATGTAGAAAAGAAATCTAATTGGTGACATACAGAAAAACAAACCTTTCTAATTATCAGATTACTTATGTGTATCTAAAAGTGTTGATCATATTATGGCTGTAATCTGATTATTTTTATTTGATTACTTCATTACATTCATTTAAGGGTTTTTACTGGCTCTACTGGTAACTTCAATGTCATTTTGACCTTTTCACTTTAAATAATTTACTAAGGTAGCAGCTGAGTGATGAAACTGTGAGGATTAAATGCATTAACCTAATGTTGCAGCATTAAAAACCTGAATCCCAACAGTGCAACAGCCATCCACAGCCTGGAGTTGGTTCAGCTCTTGGGGAGTGGCGATCTGTTTTCTTTTTTTTTCCCTCAGATTTTTTTATCTTTATATCTTTATGCATTTTTCCAGTCTCAAGTCAATCAGCAGAACTCTTAGACTTCTCTATATCTGTAGCATTATACGCTGCTTAGTAAGGACAGTTGGATTTTGTGTTGAGTGACTAACCTTAAAAGTAAAAAAGGTAGCACAATTTCAGTTCAGCTAGGATATTAAACATTGGACTCCATTTACTGTGGCATGGGTGGTCATATAAAGCAAGTATTTTAAAGAGCAGATCTTAAGACCTGATCTTTTTTTTTTTTAAATCCACATGATTTGCACATCTGTTCATATGCAGAAATCTGGAAACCTTTACACTGGGCATTAGGGTGGCATGGTTGTGTAGCTGACTTGGTGCAATAGTCCTTTAGTACCTGAATCCTCGGTTTAACATTGGTCCTCTGGTCAGTATTATAGATAAGTGTTGCAAGAAATCCTAGTGTAACAAAGGTATCTTAGGGGAACTTTGATTTATCCCGACTTTCAAAAACATGCAATTACTTACGTGTAGGTGAGTGTATGTGTGTTGCCTTGCAGTGGGGGTTGGGTGGGTTACTAAAAATGAAGGAATTAACGCTCAACACATGACATTTTTATATAAAGGTTTTCTAGTTAGCCTAAACTCAGTTTCCAATTCCACATGTTTCAGTCTATTTTAGTGTGTTCTGTGTGGGTTTCCTCCAGGAGCTCCGGTTTCCCCCCACAGTCCAAAGACATGCAAGTGAGGTGAACTGGAGATACAAAATTGTCCATGACTGGGTTTGACATTAAACTTGAACTGATGAATCTTGTGTAACCAGTAACTACCTGTCCTGTCATGAATGTAACCAAAGTGTGTAAAACATCACGTTAGACCGCTCAGGTGGGGCAGTGGTAAAACATGCTAGCACACCAGAGCTGACATTTCAGTTGGCTTGTTGTTCATACAGGGTGGGAAAGGTCGGATAGGTACTCTCTCATGGCTGATTCAATTGCAACTTCTGCTGGCTGATTGATGGCGCCCGCACAGAGACAGGGAAAGAGTGTGTTGATCAGGGTGTGGCTCTCTGTACACAAAGCTGATCCGCATATGTACTTGCCTAGTGCGGGTGAAAAAATGCAGTCGGCTGCTGCACACGTGTCGGAGGAGGCATGTGTTAGCTTCGTTCTCCTTAATGAGAGTGGGGATTGGTATCAGTGGAGAGGAAGCATAATACAACAGGCAATTGGACACGCGCGTTAAAGTCGGGAGAAAAAGGGAGACAATGCATAAACAAAATATATAAAAAAATAAATAAATAAACATGACGTTATAATTCTAATAAATAAATCAATAAATTTTAGTGTGAGTGCAACACTGAGTACAACACTCAATTATACAATTAAAAAGTGACACCATGAGTAGTAGTCCTAAGTGGTTAATTATGTTTTTTTAATTAACAAAACTCACATACCACTTTATATATATATACAGTGGTATGTGAGTTTCGTAAGATAACACTTGCTGATTTAACATTGTTCAGATGCCAAATCAAGTGTAAAATTAAATAAAAAATATATTTTTACACACACCCAACCGATTGATCAAAGCATTTAAGCTCCCTCCTTCCCTCCCTCCACCCCAGCTGTCACAGCACGGAGCACTAATGAAAAGGTTATGCCTCTACGAACATGCATTTAATTTTACACCAGAACTTTTCACCCTTCCTAAAATGTTGTCTGCACTTCAGTTTCAAATCTCACGCTTTATGTGGTAAACACAATTACAACTCCTTTCTGCACTATACGCAACATAGAAAGCATTGTCCAGGATTTCCATGCTGCAATACATGCCATCCATTACCAGTACTAAAAATGGAGGTATCATTCAATGCCAGGAATGTTTTTAAATCTCCATTAGCCCACTTTGAGAAACAAACAACACAAATCCATCAACAGCTGAGCCAGTCCATTTAAAAAAGCTTTTTATATTTAGTTGCTTTTTCTGCAGCATCCATGGCACTTAAAGTCATTATCACAGGAATATGTCATGCTGCTGTTTTGCTGCTTATATGAATAGCTTTGTATGAAAGTGCTTTGTGTGTAGATCTGCAAAGGACAGTATTAAGCATCTGAAAGTAAGTGCCTATGTATACACAGAGAATTTGTTTGTGTACAGTATGTCATAGCAGAAATTAGAAGAAAGCATCTATATACAATTAATGGACAAAAGTATTTAGGACATCCCTTCTAATTTTTTAGTTTATGTTTCAGCTGAATCAGATGCTAACAGGTGTAATAAATCAAATATATAAAGAAGATTATATGGTTTCAACTTTGCAGCTTTAGGTAAGGCCCTTTCCTGATCCAGCATGACCCTGGGTACACAGCAGGGTATATAAAGTAATAGGAAAAGCTTGATTTAAAAACTCCTGTGGACTAAAGAGAGCGCTGACCACAAATGAACAGCTTTGGAATGAACTGAAACATTAATTGAGGCTTTTTTGTCCAGCTATACAAATGCTCTTTTGACTTAATGGGCACACATTCTCACAGTTATACCAGTTATACCTAAGTCTTCTGAAAAGCCTTAAAAGACTGAAAAGACTGTAATAAGAATGAGGTCATTCTATTTGAATTCAGTTTGTTTTTTTAAAGAAAGCCCAAAAAGCTCATGGTCAGGTGTCCAAATACTTTTGGCCATATAGTGTATCTTGGCCTATATAGTGGTTTGCAAACAGTGAATATATAATAATTGTACTGTTACAGTCGAACATCCTTATTTTATAGTCCATATGAATTTCAGACTGTTATAAGCAACAAGTCCAAAAGCCAGGGTCTGTCATGGTATAGGATGTGTCAGTGCCCTTGGCAAAGGTCATTTACACTTCTGTGATGGCAACATTAATGCAGAAAAGTACATTGAGTTCATAGAGCAACATATAGAGCTGCTTTCAAGACGTCATCTTTACCAGGGTCGTCCATGTAGTTTTCAACAAGCGAATACAAAACCATCCTAGATGCCTCCAAGCCCAGAGAAGTCGACCCGGCTTCTGAACATGGTTAACATAAGGCTTCTTTTTTGCACAGTGAAGTTTAAGTGGCATTTGTGCATGTAACTCTGTATTGTAGTGCTTGACAAAGGTTTGCTAAAGTAATCCCTCACCCATGTGGTTATATCAGCTATTGTTGAGTGGCGGTTCTTGATGCAGTGCCGTCTGAGGGATCAAAGATCACGGGTGTTCAGCTTAAGCTTGCGCCTTTGGCCTTTACGCACTGAAATTCCTCCCGATTCCTTCAATGGTTTAATGATATTATGCAAAGTAGATGGAGAAATATACAAATCCCTTCCAATCTTTCTTTAAGGTTCATTATTTTTAAACATTTCAATCATTTTCTCATGCATTTGTTGATAAACTGGAGATCCTCTGACCATCTATCATATATATATATATATATATATATATACAGTATATACAGTGTATCACAAAAGTGAGTACACCCCTCACATTTCTGCAGATATTTAAGTATATCTTTTCATGGGACAACACTGACAAAATGACACTTTGACACAATGAAAAGTAGTCTGTGTGCAGCTTATATAACAGTGTAAATTTATTCTTCCCTCAAAGTAACTCAATATACAGCCATTAATGTCTAAACCACCGGCAACAAAAGTGAGTACACCCCTTAGTGAAAGTTCCTGAAGTGTCAATATTTTGTGTGGCCACCATTATTTCCCAGATCTTCCTTAACTCTCCTGGGCATGGAGTTTACCAGAGCTTCACAGGTTGCCACTGGAATGCTTTTCCACTCCTCCATGACGACATCACGGAGCTGGCGGATATTCGAGACTTTGCGCTCCTCCACCTTCCGCTTGAGGATGCCCCAAAGATGTTCTATTGGGTTTAGGTCTGGAGACATGCTTGGCCAGTCCATCACCTTTACCCTCAGCCTCTTCAATAAAGCAGTGGTCGTCTTAGAGGTGTGTTTGGGGTCATTATCATGCTGGAACACTGCCCTGCGACCCAGTTTCCGGAGGGAGGGGATCATGCTCTGCTTCAG
The DNA here is from genome assembly GCF_030014385.1 of Trichomycterus rosablanca. Taxonomy (NCBI): domain Eukaryota; kingdom Metazoa; phylum Chordata; class Actinopteri; order Siluriformes; family Trichomycteridae; genus Trichomycterus; species Trichomycterus rosablanca. The sequence goes on along the minus strand of NC_085997.1, from coordinate 16,705,094 downwards.
TATTTCACAGTACATATTGGAGTTCATGTGTCCCTCAATGAAATGTAACTCCCCAACACCTGCTGCACTCATGCAGCCCCAGACCATGGCATTCCCAACACCATGCTTGACTGTAGGCATGACACACTTATCTTTGTACTCCTCACCTGATTGCCGCCACACATGCTTGAGACCATCTGAACCAAACAAATTAATCTTGGTCTCATCTAGAGATGCATGAGTACGGATACTAGTATCGGGTATTAGCCCGATACCGCGCTCATTAACTCGTACTCGTACTCGCAAACGAGGCTCCGATACTAAACATCCGATACCTTGTGCTTAGTGCACGTTGCTGCGTTAACGCAGGGATTTTCAACCTGTGGGGCGCGAGTGCCTGACCGGGGGGCGTGACATTACGAGATTTTTTTACTTCTAAAACTAAAGCAATTCATTTTTCACCCACGGGAGACAGATTGAATTATTCTCACTGATATGCTCACACGCACGTTTAATGTTATTTAGTTCCGTTTGAAAAAAAAAAACTTAAAATAGAGCTAACAGCGAAGATAACCGGTTACAAAAGCAGCGACCGCTGTTATAGGACGTGTTTGTGTTCAATACTCTGTTCAGTGTCGATACAAGTGATTCAGGAGTCGACTCATTTTAAGCTTCTTTTCTCAGTCATCTCTCCGTGTTTACTGTTATAATGAATGTTGCGGTTGTAAATAAACACCAACTACTACAGAACATTTTGTGTGACTCGCTTACATTATAAAGCTCAGGCTTAATTATACTGGTTATTACCACAGAGCGGGAGCCGACTCAGAGTCGTTTACGATTTACCGAGGTGAACCACGAATGTATGTGCTGATAGAATCGGCTCAGATGGGATCGGACTGTATTATCCTTTTAAAGTAAATATTTCAATCAGCAGAATCGCATCGCATGTATGATGTGCACAACGTTAATTACGTGCGTTTATTAATGAACGTTAACGTAAGCTTGTCAGAAGCTTTCTCAATGATGTCTGTGCGGTGTTTTTTTTTTTTTTTTACAATTAGTGATGGCAACCCAAGCAACTGTTCCACTGCACTATTTTACACTAAAAACTACACTATTCCATAATGCTCCAGATTGCATCATTCTAAATAGGTATCGGTATCGGCGAGTACTAAAATACATGTACTTGTACTCGTACTCGGTTGGGAAAAAATGGTATCGATGCATCCCTAGTCTCATCAGACCATAGGACATGGTTCCAGTAATCCATGTCCTTTGTTGACATGTCTTCAGCAAACTGTTTGCGGGCTTTCTTGTGTAGAGACTTCAGAAGAGGCTTCCTTTTGGGTTGACAGCCATGCAGACCAATTTGATGTAGTGTGCGGCGTATGGTCTGAGCACTGACAGGCTGACCCCCCACCTTTTCAATCTCTGCAGCAATGCTGACAGCACTCCTGCGCCTATCTTTCAAAGACAGCAGTTGGATGTGACGCTGAGCACGTGCACTCAGCTTCTTTGGACGACCAACGCGAGGTCTGTTCTGAGTGGACCCTGCTCTTTTAAAACGCTGGATGATCTTGGCCACTGTGCTGCAGCTCAGTTTCAGGGTGTTGGCAATCTTCTTGTAGCCTTGGCCATCTTCATGTAGCGCAACAATTCGTCTTTTAAGATCCTCAGAGAGTTCTTTGCCATGAGGTGCCATGTTGGAACTTTCAGTGACCAGTATGAGAGAGTGTGAGAGCTGTACTACTAAATTGAACACACCTGCTCCCTATGCACACCTGAGACCTAGTAACACTAACGAGTCACATGACATTTTGGAGGGAAAATGACAAGCAGTGCTCAATTTGGACATTTAGGAGTGTAGTCTCTTAGGGGTGTACTCACTTTTGTTGCCAGTGGTTTAGACATTAATGGCTGTATATTGAGTTATTTTGAGGGAAGAATAAATGTACACTGTTATATAAGCTGCACACAGACTACTTTTCATTGTGTCAAAGTGTCATTTTGTCAGTGTTGTCCCATGAAAAGATATACTTAAATATCTGCAGAAATGTGAGGGGTGTACTCACTTTTCTGATACACTGTATATATATATATATATATACAGTATATACATACTGTATATATATATATATATATATATATATATATATATATATATATATACAGTGTGGCCAAAAAGTATTTAGTCAGCCACTGATTGTGCAAGTTCTCCTACTTAGAAAGATGAGAGAGGTCTGTAATTTTCATCATAGGTACACTTCAACTTTGAGAGACAAAATGAGAAAAAAAATCCAGGAAATCACATTGTAGGATTTTTTAAGAATTTATTTGTAAATTATGGTGGAAAATAAGTATTTAGTCAATAACAAAAGTTCAACTCAATACTTTGTAACATAACCTTTGTTGGCAATGACAGAGGTCAAACGTTTCCTGTAAGTCTTCACCAGGTTTGCACACACTGTAGCTGGTATTTTGGCCCATTCCTCCATGCAGATCTCCTCTAGAGCAGTGATGTTTTGGGGCTGTCGCTGGGCAACACGGACTCCACAAATTTTCTATGGGTTTGAGGTCTGGAGACTGGCTAGGCCACTCCAGGACCTTGAAATGCTTTTTACGGAGCCACTCCTTCGTTGCCCGTGCGGTGTGTTTGGTATCATTGTCATGCTGGAAGACCCAGCCACGTTCCATCTTCAATGCTCTCACTGATGGAAGAAGGTTTTGGCTTAAAATCTCACGATACATGGCCCCGTTCATTCTTCCTTTAACACGGATCAGTCGTCCTGTCCCCTTTGCAGAAAAACAGCCCCAAAGCATGATGTTTCCACCACCATGCTTCACAGTAGGTATGGTGTTCTTGGGATGCAACTCAGCCTCCAAACACGACGAGTTGAGTTTTTACCAAAAAGTTCCATTTTGGTTTCATCTGACCACATGATATTCTCCCAATCCTCTTCTGGATCATCCATATGCTCTCTGGCAAACTTCAGATGGGCCTGGACATGTACTGGCTTAAGCAGGGGGACACGCCTGGCACTGCAGGATTTGAGTCCCTCTCGGCGTAGTGTGTTTACTGATGGTAGCCTTTGTTACTTTGGTCCCAGCTCTCTGCAGGTCATTCATCAGGTCCCTCCGTGTAGTTCTGGGATTTTTGCTCACCGTTCTCATGATCATTTTGACCCCAGGGGATGAGATCTTGACCCCAAGGGAGATTATCAATGGTCTTGTATGTCTTCCATTTTCTTACAATTGCTCCCACAGTTGATTTATTCACACCAACCTGCTTGCCTATTGTAGATTCACTCTTCCCAGCCTGGTGCAGGTCTACAAATTTCTTCCTGGTGTCCTTCGACAGCTCTTTGGTCTTGGCCATGGTTGAGTTTGGATTCTGACAGTTCGAGGATGCGGACAGGTGTCTTTTATACAGATAACGAGGTCAAACAGGTGCCATTAATACAGGTAACGAGTGGAGGACAGAAAAGCTTCTTAAAGAAGAAGTTACAGGTCTGTGAGAGCCAGAAATCTTGCTTGTTTGTGGGTGACCAAATACTTATTTTCCACCATAATTTACAAATAAATTCTTTAAAAATCCTACAATGTGATTGTCAACATAGTTGAAGTGTACCTATGATGAAAATTACAGACCTCTCTCATCTTTCTAAGTAGGAGAACTTGCACAATCAGTGGCTGACTAAATACTTTTTGGCCCCACTGTATATATAGATAGATAGATATAGATATATAAGGCAAAAAAAAATAACAGCTTCTCCTCCAGCCCATAATTTGCTCTGGATTTTGACACAGAGTTCACGTGGCACAGTTAACCCCTTGTTCAAACGGTGTCCCTTGGCAACTCCAAGAAATGACTCAAAGTGATCAGTCAGTATTACCTTAGTTCTGATATTATCTTTTCTAATGTTTTGATTCTGACCCTGAACAACGAGAACTAAACAATCTGAGGTTTTTTTTTAAACTAAAATGTAACTATTGTGTGATTGCTGTATGGATTAGGTAACCTGCTGCCTTAAATAGCACGTATGCTCAATAAAGGCAATGTCACCATCTTGCTATTTCCTGGTGTAGTAAAAATAATAGAAATAGAAATAGAAATGCTATTTTAGACCATTATTGGTATCCACCATTATTAAATACATCCATATTACAGTAGGCATGATAGAGCTACAGTATATGAGCTACAGTTTCACAATTGTGAAGATGATGCACTATTTAAAGATCTTCGCAGCTTGTTTCTAGATCTGCTAATGAGGCAAAACACTTAAACATGGCTATTCACAGCACCAAGGGAATACTGACAAAATGCTACAGCTCAATCTACAGCAGCGTACGAGAGAATGTTTTCTGCACATTTTCCAGAAGAACATAAAACTCAGCTGCAATCTGCCATCTTTCTGCTGCACTCCATTAGAAAGCTCTAGCACAGAAGTACTTCCAAGAAGCACAAAAGCCCTCATCAGTATCAGACTGAATGTTAGGAATATTAAGAGCCATCCTCACTGACAACAGGCAATCATGAGGTTAACTAAATCTATTTAGAATGCATTCAAAGACGACAGACGACTCCGGGGATATTCCAAGACACGAAAGGCTTAATAGGATTTAGGAGAAACTTAATTTAATGCATGAGGCTATGTTACAATTTACAAGAAGGAAAGTTATTTTTCTGGCTCAATATAGAAAGCCACACTTAATGTAGTCACCAGATGTCCTGAGGGAAATATCTCAGTGAGATATAAACCTAATGCTATCATTATTCCATTATACATAAATCTTATTAAATATTAAAATGTAAAAGTAGATTACCAGTATACAAACTTTGCAGAAGTAAGAACAATTTCTCTGTATTAATATAAACCATTTTATGAGTAAATTAAGTGACAGAAAACTTCTTTAAACTGTTTTTGTTTCTTAACATTTACATTAATAAACAGAAAAATTCTCAAAAAAAAATCATGCCATAGAGAAACTTTTTGCAATGAATAACTTTCAAGGATTGGAGCGAGTTTGACAAGGGCCAAATAGTGATGGCTAGACGACTGGTTCAGAGCATCTCCAGAACTGCAGCTCTTGTGGGGTGTTCCCGGTCTGCAGTGGTCAGTATCTATTAAAAATGGTCCAAGGAAGAAACAGTGGTAAACCAGCGGCAGGGTCATGGGTGGCCAAGGCTCATTCATGCACGTGGGGAGCGAAGGCTGGCCCGTGTGGTCCGGGTGCGTGTGCATTGCTTACCTGGGGAGCACATGGCACCAGGATGCACTATGGGAAGAAGGCAAGCCAGTGGGTGCAGTGTTATGCTTTGGGCAATGTTCTGCTGGGAGACCTTGGGTCCTGCCATTCATGTGGATGTTACTTTGACACGTACCACCTACCTAAGCATTGTTGCAGACCATGTACACCCTTTCATGGAAACGGTATTCTCTGATGGCTGTGGTCTCTTTCAGCAGGATAATGCGCCCTGCCACAAAGCAAAAATGGTTCAGGAATGGTTTGAGGAGCACAACAACAAGTTTGAGGTGTTGACTTGACCTCCAAATTCCCCAGATCTCAATCCAATCGAGCATCTGTGGGATGAGTTGGACAGACAAGTCTAATCCATGGGGGCCCCACCTCACAACTTACAGGAGTTAAAGGATCTGCTGCTTACATCTTGGTGCCAGATACCACAGCACACCTTCAGGGGTCTAGTGGAGTAGTGGAGTCCATGCCTCGACGGGTCAGGGCTGTTTTGGCAGCAAAAGGGGGACCAACACAATATTAGGAAGGTGCTTATAATGTTATGCCTGATCGGTGTATATTTATAGGTTCAAGGGTAAAGCTGAAGCCACATGTGTACATTTTATGTATATTACTACAGATTTTT